>NC_081186.1:29038238-29322332 GCF_029867415.1 Vicia villosa | reverse complement strand
CCAAATTCTTCCTAAGCAATGGAACTTTGTACAAGCGCAACCATGACTCGACTTTACTTCGTTGCGTAAACAAGAAGGAAGCAGAACAAATCATGGAAGACATACACAATGGTACCTTCGGTACTCATTCCAACGGACATACAATGGCTAAAAAGATCTTGAGAGCAGGTTACTACTGGTCTACCATGGAGACAGATTGCCATCATCATTCCAAAACTTGTCACAAATGCCAGATATATGCCGACAAAGTGCATGTACCTCCAGTTCCATTAAACGTTCTGACGGCTCCTTGGCCTTTCGCAATGTGGGGTATTGATATGATTGGAGAAATCAAACCTACTGCTTCCAACGGACATCGCTTTATCCTGGTCGCTATTGACTACTTCACAAAGTGGGTAGAGGCAGCTTCATATGCTTCTGTCACCAAGAATGTGGTAGCCAGGTTTATCAAGCACAATCTCATTTGTCGGTACGGCATCCCCGAAAGGATCATCACTGACAATGGCACGAATCTAAACAACAAAATGATTACTGAACTCTGCACGCAGTTCCAGATCAAACATCATAATTCTTCTCCATATCGACCAAAGATGAACGGCGCTGTCGAAGCCGCCAACAAAAACATCAAGAAAATCATACAAAAGATGACAGTAACCTACAAAGACTGGCATGAGATGTTACCTTTTGCTCTTCATGGTTATCGCACATCTGCGCGTACTTCAACAGGGGCAACTCCATTCTCGTTAGTCTACGGTATGGAAGCAGTTCTCCCAATCGAAATCCAGATTCCTTCCTTAAGGATCATGAAAGAAGCCGATCTAGACGAAGACGATTGGATTCAAACTCGATTCGACCAAATACACTTGATCGATGAGAAAAGACTTGCAGCTATCTGTCATGGCCAGCTATACCAAAAGCGCATGATCAAAGTATTCAACAAGAAAGTCAAAAGTCAAGCATACCAAACTGGTGGCTTGGTTATCAAACGCATCATCTTACCACAAGGTGATCCCAGAGGCAAATGGACCCCCACCTACGAGGGACCATTCATAATCAAGAAAATATTCTCCGGCGGTGCCATGTTGCTTACCACCATGGATGGCGAGGATTTCCCACACCCTGTGAATGCAGACATAGTCAAAAAGTACTTTGCTTAAAAAAAAAAAATACAGCTCGCTAAGTTGAAAACCTGAAAGGGCAACTTAGGCAAAAATGAGCGTCTCGGTGGATTGAAAACCCGAAAGGGCGATCCAGGCAAAAATTAGAGACAAAACAAATACAATCCCGGTAGGCTGAAAACCTGAAAGGGCAGCCTAGGCAAAAATTAGGGAATAAAGCATACAACTATGTCCCGCTCAGCTGCCTACTCACCGACAAGGTTCAACACCTCAAAGACACCGATCAGTCCAATCACTTTCCTCCAACAAGTGAGGGATGAGATGCTCGAAGACAGATTGGCAATAGCAGAATTGAAACTTGACTGGATCGTTCTCACATAGCTATTTCTTTTCATAAATACTTTTCAAAACTTTCTGACAATTTCCTACTTCTAGGATTGTTGTCTCCCTATACTAATCCGCCTATCACGGCACCTTTTCAAAAATCAATGCAGCTTATAACTAACATTTTCATTTTTTCTGTTTTGAATACGCGAGCATCCCAATGATATTTTGAATGAACATATGCATTTGAATATGATTGATGTTTACCAGGAAAAACAGGAATAGCATTCCGGACATGTCCCAATTATTTGGACATTATCCTAAACCAGCATCAGAAGGAAGTTTCCCCAATGGAGACACATTCCTCAACAAATCCCTCAAAAAGATTTTTCTTTCGAAAGAAGTCTTATTCCCCAGCAGGGTTGTTCCAGATTACTGTCTTCAGAAGGTGTGATCTCCGCACCCAAACTTGGTCAGATAGTGCATCGGAGGATTATGCATCTTCCTCATTCCCACTCCAAAGGGCGTCACAGTCCGAACTCTCAAAACTACTGTTCATCCCCGAGCAGTAATCAAAGATCCTTCAATAGAACATCCTGGTTCTCAAAGAATTTCCCCAGCCGAGGGTACTCAAACAAGACAGAAGATCATCAACAATCACGATGCCTTCATTTCCAGATGGCTAGCTGGGATTTATTTTCCCAATCAGGAGCCTGACACGCTCTAAGCTGCATAAATCATGCATCACATTCACATTCATATTCACAATCATGCATCATACGCATATTCATACACAACATAACTTGCATATTTCTCCTCTAGTTCGAGGATCTCATACATTACATGCATCATAGACATTGCATATCACTAACTTGATTTTTCAGGAAAACGAATGTCTTCAGCAAAGATGTTCTCACTCACATGCAGTGTTCATCCTGAAACTTATTCAGACAAGCAGTCCTTTCAGATACAATCAAACCAAAGATTCACTCTGAAGAACTCTCATTCTCAACTCATTTATCATCTAACATTGCTAGTCTAAGGCGATACCTCAGACGGTTCCAGAACGATCTAGCATTGCAGATCTAAGACGATACCTCCGACGGTTCCAGAACGATCTAAGCATTTCGGATCTAAGGCGAAACCTCAGACGGTTCCAGAACGATCTAGCATTTCAGATCTAAGGCGATACCTCCGACGGTTCCAGAACGATCTAGCATTTCAGATCTAAAGCGAAACCTCAGACGGTTCCAGAACGATCTAACATTGCAGATCTAAGGCGAAGCCTCAGACGGTTCCAGAACGATCTAACATTGCAGATCTAAAGTGATACCTCAGACGGTTCCACAATGATCAACTTTCAAATCCTTCATCAAGATATAATCAACGGATTCATTCTGATGAACAAACCATCAACACATTTTCCAGGTGGCATCCGAAAGCCCATCTCAGGTAATGTTTCAATCTGCCAACAACATTTCACAGACAACATTCAAATGCAACTTCCAACATCTTTGCTGATCAAGGTAAGTGCAAATTTTCAGGGCATCTATTTATTCAATCATCTTCTACCTTCAGATTTCAGACAATCTCTTCAGGTTTAAGAAGATTGAATAGGGGCAACTGTTATACCCCAAAATTTGCCCACATCTTTTTTTAAGAAAACTTCAATCTGAAAATTAAGAGTTTCATATAAACATGGATTTTTATTTCAAATATCCTAAACATATGAAGTGCTTAAATTTCAGAATTTCTCTTACACAGTAACTTGGCTAACAGTGGAATTTATTCTTACGCAAACGCCAAATGCTGTTCATTACACCACAAATACTATTTATTTATTTTACAGATAAATAGTACTAACACAGTTCATGCAGGGTTAAATCTTTTTTGCAGGCGCAAAAGCAGGAAACTCACACTGTACTGGTAACAATTGTTTTTGGTTTCCCACTAACTTTTGTACTATATTCCATTATTTTCAAAATCTTTTCAAATCTCTTCTTTCCAATTCAAATCTCAACTTTATTCTACACATCTCTCTTTTCCCAACAATATCATACACTTTCTTTCAAATCTCACTTCCACTCAAAATTTCCATTTGTACGGAATCACATCATTCCCCAACGTCTCTATCATCTTTCCATTCTATAAATACCTCTCATTCTTCCCACAAATCTCATATCAAATTCTAAATCATCTTTCAAATTTCTACTTCATCATCCATTTTCTTTCTTCTTTCCTAGCAAGAATGGCAAAATGGATAGAGACACTGTTTCTTACAGTCATCACCATTGCTACGGTGATCATGACTTTCTTCTGCCTACACAGTCCTGAGAAGTGTGGACCTGCAATGGTTGCATTCCCAATCCTCTACATGTTATTGATCATAGCATGGTTCATCAACCGTCATTTTTAAAGTTTGCCGTGTTTCTTATTTTCTTAAACGTACCGTCTATTCATCGTACTGTTCAATAGTATGTAATATTTATACTGTCAGTATTAAATGTTGTACTATTTGTCATAATATTGCTTAATTACTAAGATAATATTTTGTGTGTTTCTGCCAGTCAAATATTTCTATTTCTGTGCATTTAACAATTTTCAGGTTATTATCGGTAATTTTGCCCGCATACCGTAAATATCAGTTATTTATTATGTTTCTGTTTTCTAACAAGTCATGTAAATAAATTTTCATGCTTCACACAAAACAAAAACAAAAATAACAACAAAAAAAAGAAAATTAACTTTGACTGTTGATTTTTCACTTTAACTGCTGCTTCAGTACACGAACAGTCAGTTGATAGACAAACTGCAGACAGTACAATTCTCAGTGATTTGTACAATCAATCAAATCAATCATTCACAATACAAATTTCCAAGATTTTTGTGTTAGAAGTCTTCTGAATATCACGCGATTAGCAGAAACTCAACACTGCACAAAAATCAGGTACGCTTAACTGCCTCCTATACAAACAGTCCCTAATCAGGGTTTTTCTTGTTTTAACAGGAGCAACAAGTTTTGAGAGCTCAAATGGATTTCAAATACATCCATACATCTCAAAGTACCATCATACAAATTTTCAAACTTCAATTCACTCAGACGCACCGTCAGCAGCTCAAACAGTCAACAGACGACCCGTTTGACCAAAAAAGTCAACTGACAGTCAAAAATGAAATTTTTTGTCAAAGTCCATATTTTGTCAAAGGATTCAACATTTGATCATTGGATGATCACAATTCATCAAGGAAAGATCAAAAATCAACAAAACCCTAAGATTCAAAATTAGGGTTTTTGCCTGCAAAGTCAACTCAACTTTGACTGATCATAACTCTCTCATCCTTCATCCAAAAAATGTCAACCAAAGCTCATTTTGAAGGAAATTCAATTATCTTTCAAATGCAATTGATCCCATGGTCATTGCATTCACCATTTGGAAAATATGGCCAAAGACATTACAGGTCATTTTCAAAGTCAACAAAAAGACACTTTTTTCAAAAGGACACACAAGGAGAACCAAAAATCATTTTGACATGAGACCAAAGACATTGGTTAGAGGACTCTTTGAGGTTTCCAAAAAGTGCAAGATCTCCTTCATATGACAAAAATTGAAGGATTTACACCTTGTTGAAGTTGGCTAAATTTTGGGAAAATGCATGAAATCAACATTGCTCAAAAATGTTTTTTTTTCCAAATGAGTCCAAGTTTTTATGGTCCAAACATCTATGCCATGTTACTATGGGCCTCCCACGACCAAGACAAAGCCCACATCTATATTATCCATTTTTGACATAATTTTATCTTATTTTAAGATTAAAATTAAAGGAAAATTGCATGGATAATTGGTGGCTTGATCTCCAAGCATGACTCACCTCCAAAGTCTTCAATTTTCTGCAGAAGATTGATGCCCAAGGCAAGAGCATTGAATGTAGTCAAGGCTTGGTCAAAAATTCAAAGTTTTTTATTATTAAAGAACCAAAACTTTCAACAAAGGCAACCAAGTTTCTTGCTTCACTTCCAAGCAGCCTTTGGGCTATAAAAGGAGTAGCATACCTCCACAACAAAAGACACACGAAATATATCAAGGCATAGTCAAGAAACTCATCAAAATTCTCTCAAAATTCCATAACTTTGTAAAATTCAAATTTCATTCTCCAATCAATATTAATACAAATCAAGCTTTTTAATCATCTTCTCCAACATCATAGAGTAAGATTAAACTCTTAATACAAGCACATGAGAGTCGTATAAGACATTCAAAGTTCTTCATGTACATATGCCTTTAATTTTCGTTTTCATATATACAATTAATATCAATGTAAACTAACCATTCTATCATGCTCATAAGGTCCCATGTAGATGATCTGGGTCTTAACATGCCAACTCCCACGTGAAAATTAGCCTATACCATTAACCATTGAACATGAGTGTTCATACTTGAATCCTTTCGAATCCATAGTTACAAGGCTTGAATTGAAAAACTAACACCACCATCGTGTTCAGGAGACAATTTTAAGTCAGTCTGGGTCCTTTTCTTTTTCGTTCATGGCTGTTTTTGTAGGTTTTCAAAAAGCATGGAAATCTGAAGGAAAATCCGCAGGAAATTCCATAAGTAAATCCGCAGCTAATTTCGCAGGTACCAAGGAAGAAGATGATGAATAGTGGCGCTGAAATTTTGACCGCTTGCGTGGCAATTTCTAATCATCCCATTCGCTGGTCAAAAAACGTGGACCCCACGTTGAACCCTTGACTTCAGCATGATCACATGTTGAACCTCAAACCATGTGCATCATGTATCCACGCATCTGGGCCTTTGATCTCCATCAGTTCTTCATCCAACGCGCCTGATCCAGCAATCCACACCATGGACTTTCAATCATGCCACACCAGATCATATCCTTTTTATATTTTCTATTTTTATTTTATTTTTATTGCAAAAATAATTAAAAATACTTAAAAAATTCCAAAAATTCCACAAAAAAAATATTTTAAACTTCTAAAAATATATATTATTTTCTGAAATAAAAATATTTTATTTTTCTTCAAAATTTCAATATTTTTCATAATTAATTAGTATGTATTTATATATTTGCTTATTAATTATTTTAATTAGTCAAAAAATCATAAAAAATTGTTCTTTGTGTTAAATATTGTTTATATATCATAAACTAATTTTGTACATATTTAGGATAATTTTATCATTAAGTTGTAATTATTGGTGTAGTTATTTGCATAATTATGTTTTAATTAACTTAAAATATCCAAAAACAAATTTCAAAAATTCCAAAAAAATTAGTTTTGTTCTAAAATCAATTAACAAACTTTTTGTACATATTTTTAAACTTATTTGCTAGGTTTAATCATATTTCCATCTTTTCTTTATTTTAAATTAATTAATAATGCATTAATTATATTTAAAATAAATCATAAAAAATACAAAAAAATGCCTTTTATTTCTTGCAATTTAAGATTCCTAGATAAATGTATAGGATGTCAAATTCATGTAAATAGGCTAGTTTACATTTCCCGCACAATCGATGTAATAGCGTAGATTTACTTTCTGCACTTTACATTTCCGCATTTTAATTTCCAGCACCCATATAAACTGCGTGTATGTCAAAGATAAAACTGAACCGTCAGATCACTAACTTCAAAGATAAATATCTGAATTCAATCACAATCACATTTGCACCTCCTAGGGTAACCCCTTTTCACTCTTTTCAAAATCAAAGTTAAATTTCTACTGTTTCGAGTACAAAATCGAACCTTTTGTTTATATCCGACGAATGGATAGATTTTTAAAGGGAACAAGGATAAAGACCTCCTAACTCAGGGTAGACCTCCTAGTTTGCTTGCTCAAAATCAAAACAAACAAAATTCTCATACACTGTTGTTTTTTTTAAAACGAATTTTCCAAAAGACAATATTTTGTATACATCCAAACACGGATCATTACAAAATTAACGATCTTTTCAAAACATCTTTCGAAAGATAAACAAGCATTTGTATATATCCGCACAAGGATCATTACAAATTCTATTTGCAAAGGTATTTCAAAAACACAGGTAAAGCATTCCGAATCAATTGAAAAGTAAAGCAAATGAGCTAAGCAAACTAAAGAGCCCATGGATAACCATGGATACAAAGGGTGCTAACACCTTCCCTTTGTATAACCTACCCCCTTACCCAGAATCTCTCAAAGGTCTTTTTTCTGTTTCTTTTATAAACCTTTCCTTCATTGGATAAAATAAAAGGTCGGTGGCGACTCTGTAAACTTTTTCAAAAGTGACGCGAAAGCGTCCGATCGACAAAAAAGAGTCAGTTCACGTATCCCACCCACGGAGGGGTATGGCCCGAAAGGACGGTCCACAGCAGGTTTGAAGAACTTGCCCTTCTGACATGCTTCACAAAGAGCATCTGATTGGAATTTCAGATTAGGGAGTCCTCTGACAAGATTCAGTTTGTTAATCTGAGAGATCTTTCTCAAACTAGCATGACCTAATCTCCTGTGCCAGACCCACTGCTCTTCAGAAACAGACATAAGACAAGTCACTTTCTGACTCATAAGATCTTGCAGATCTGTCTTATAAATGTTGTTCTTCCTCTTGCCTGTAAATAGGATTGAGCCATCCTTCTGATTTACAGCCTTGCAAGACTCTTGATTAAAGATTATATCATAACCATTGTCACTTAATTGACTGATAGATAAAAGGTTATGTGTTAATCCTTCTACAAGAAGTACATTAAAGATGGAAGGAGAGTTACCAGATTTTATAGTTCCAGAGCCAATTATCTTGCCCTTCTGATCTCCTCCGAACTTGACTTCTCCTCCAGACTTAAGCACCAGGTCTTGGAACATAGACCTTCTTCCTGTCATGTGTCGCGAGCATCCAGAGTCCAGGTACCATGACATGTTGTGCTTTGTCCTTCTTGCAGCCAAGGATATCTGCAATAGGAATAATCTTATCCTTAGGTACCCACATCTTTTTGGGTCCTTTCTTGTTAGATTTTCTCAAGTTCTGTTTGAACTTGGATTTAACATTGTAAGCAATAGGAGGAACAGCATGATAATTCTTAATGTGAGTTTCATGATATTTCCTAGGTTGTGTCACATGCTTCTTAGTGTGTGTTATGTGAAAACTTTGTGCATGAGAGGTGTGCCTAATATCATGAGAGTGGCCATACTTGAACTGATCATACAATGGCTTGTATGTAATTTTCATTTCATCAACAGGTTCAAGTTTGTATGGGGTTTCACCCTCATAACCAATGCCAACTCTTTTGTTTCCAGACACAGCATATATCATAGAAGCTAGCTGACTTCTGCCAATACTTCTAGATAAGAACTTTCTGAAACTTAAATCATATTCTTTCAGAATATGGTTCAGACTAGGAGTGGATTTTTCTGAATCAGAAGGAGATCCAACATTATTGGATAATTTTAAAAGTTTTTCTTTTAATTCAGAATTCTCCAACTCAAGCTTCTTTGTTTCAAATTCAAATTGCTTTTTCAGCTTTTTGTATTTGAGACTAATCTGAGACTTGAGTTCCAGAAGTTCAGTTAATCCGGAAACTAACTCATCTCTAGTAAGTTCAGAAAATACCTCTTCAGAGTCTGATTCTGATGTAGATTCTGATCCGTCATCTTCTGTCGCCATCAGCGCACAGTTGG
Source organism: Vicia villosa (assembly GCF_029867415.1). NCBI lineage: Eukaryota > Viridiplantae > Streptophyta > Magnoliopsida > Fabales > Fabaceae > Vicia > Vicia villosa. The sequence goes on along the minus strand of NC_081186.1, from coordinate 29,313,220 downwards.
CCTGCTCATCTTCTGAATCATCTTCTGACTCATCCCAGGTTGCCATAAGACCTTTCTTCTTATGAAGCTTTTTCTTGGGACTTTCCTTCTGAAGATTTGGACATTCATTCTTGTAGTGTCCAGGCTCATTGCATTCATAGCACATGACCTTCTTCTTGTCAAACCTTCTTTCATCAGAAGATTCTCCACGTTCAAATTTCCTTGAACTTCTGAAGCCTCTGAACTTCCTTTGCTTGGTCTTCCAGAGTTGATTTAGCCTTCTGGAAATCATGGACAGTTCATCTTCTTCTTCAGATTCTGATTCTTCAGGATCTTCTTCTCTAGCCTGAAAAGCGTTAGTGCATTTCTTGATATTAGATTTTAATGCAATAGACTTACCTTTCTTTTGAGGCTCATTTGCGTCCAGCTCAATCTCATGGCTTCTCAAGGCACTGATAAGCTCTTCCAGAGAAACTTCATTCAGATTCTTCGCAATCTTGAATGCAGTCACCATCGGACCCCATCTTCTGGGTAAGCTTCTGATGATCTTCTTTACATGATCAGCCTTGGTGTATCCTTTGTCAAGAACTCTCAATCCAGCAGTAAGAGTTTGAAATCTCGAAAACATCTTTTCAATGTCTTCATCATCCTCCATCTTGAAGGCTTCATACTTCTGGATTAAGGCTAGAGCTTTGGTCTCCTTGACTTGAGCATTTCCTTCATGAGTCATTTTCAAGGACTCATATATGTCATAGGCCGTTTCCCTGTTAGATATCTTCTCATACTCAGCATGAGAGATAGCATTCAGCAAAACAGTTCTACATTTATGATGATTCCTGAAAAGCTTCTTTTGGTCATCATTCATTTCTTGCCTTGACAGCTTCACGCCTCTGGCATTTACTGGATGTTTGTAACCATCCATCAGAAGATCCCATAGATCACCATCTAGACCCAGAAAGTAACTTTCCAGTTTATCTTTCCAGTATTCAAAGTTTTCACCATCAAATACCGGCGGTCTAGTATAACCATTGTTACCGTTGTATTGCTCAGCAGAGCCAGATGTAGATGCAGGTGTAGGTATAGTCCTTTCACTTTCGTCAACCATCTTTTAAATGAAGCGTTTTTCTCTTCCTGAATCTTTTCTAAACACGGTTAAGTGCTTGCACCTTAGAACCGGCGCTCTGATGCCAATTGAAGGATAGAAAAACACTTAGAAAGGGGGGGGATTGAATAAGTGTGACTTTAAAACTTGGACGATAAAAATAAATGCTCAAATATTTTTATCCTGGTTCGCTGTTAACGAAGCTACTCCAGTCCACCCCCGCAGAGATGATTTACCTCAACTGAGGATTTAATCCACTAATCGCACGGATTACAATGGTTTTCCACTTAGCCGCAACTAAGTCTTCCAGAGTCTTCTGATCACAACCTGATCACTCCAGGAACAACTGCTTAGTTCACTCCTAAGACTTTTCTAGAGTCTACTGATCAACACGATCACTCTAGGCTTAGTTCACTCCTAAGACTTTCTGCTCAGCCAACTGCCAAGACTTCCTGCTCAGCTAACTGCCAAGACTTCCTGCTCAGCTAACTGCTAAGACTTCCTAGAGTATACTGATCAACTGATCACTCTAGTTCCTTACAACTTAATGTAATCAATTCAAGAGTTTACAAATGCTTCTAAAAAGCGATAATCACAACTGTGATATTTCTCTTACAATTTAAGCTTAATCTCACTAAGATATTACAACAGCAATGTAGTGAGCTTTGATGAAGATGAAGATTCTGAGTTTAGATTTGAACAGCGTTTCAGCAAGTTTGATATGAGTTGTTTTGGTGCAGAATCGTTAACCTTGCTTCTTATCAGAACTTCATATTTATAGGCGTTGAGAAGATGACCGTTGAATGCATTTAATGCTTTGCGTGTTCCGTACAGCTTTGCATTTAATGTTATACGCTTTTGTCAACTACCTCGAGCCTTGTTCACGCTGTGTCTACTGACGTAGCCTTTAGTAGCTTTAACGTTCCTTTTGTCAGTCAGCGTAGTCTGCCACGTGTACTTCCTTCTGATCTGATGTTTGTGAATACGACGTTTGAATATCATCAGAGTCAAACAGCTTGGTGCACAGCATCTTCTGATCTTCTGACCTTGAAGTGCTTCTGAGCGTGATACCATCTTCTGATCTTCAGTGCTTCTGATCTCATGTTCTTCTGATGCTTCCATAGACCCATGTTCTGATTCTGCTTCGACCATCTTCTGATGTCTTGCCAGACCATGTTCTGATGTTGCATGCTGAACCATTTGAGATACATCTTCTGAGCGCTGAATTATGCGTACTCTTTATATATTTCCTGAAAGGGAAATTGCATTGGATTAGAGTACCATATTATCTTAAGCAAAATTCATATTATTGTTATCATCAAAACTAAGATAATTGATAAGAACAAATCTTGTTCTAACAGAAGCTTCTTCTGATGAATCTTGTCGTCTTGCAAGGACTCTGGAAGATATTCAGAAGAAACAGGATGAGCAAAGCTCAGTCAATGCTGAGTTTAGAGCTTTCATGGAGAGGCAAGATGGATACAACAATGTGGTTCAAGAGATGCTGGCTAAGATCCTGTCAAGGCTAGGGCCGTTTTAGATTGAGTCTATGTTGTTTTTTGCTTTTTTGCTTTTGCTGCATCTGTTTTTGTGCATCTTGTCTTCCTTCTCTTCGTGTACTTCTGTACCTGTTGTTTGAACTTCAATGAAATCATCCTTTTTCCTCTGTGTGTCTCTCTTTGTTTGTATCTGAATCTTTTCTGTTTTTTGATGATATGACAAAAAGGGGGAGAAATATATGATAAATGATCTGATTAATATTATCAGTTACCGAGTAAAAAGGCTCCACATTTACTAACAGAACTTGCAAAGTTCTATGTTTTTAAGCTGTGTTGTTGCAGGAATCAAAGATTCAAGATCAACATAAGAAGCAAGAAGGAAGAATGATCAGAAATAGCTCTTGGATTCTTGAAGCAAGCTGAGTGCTAGGAAGCTTCAGAATCAGAAGCAAGAAGGAAGAATGATCAGAAATAGCTCTTGGATTCTTGAAGCAAGCTGAGTGCTAGGAAGCTTCAGAATCAGAAGCAAGAAGGAAGAATGATCAGAAATTCTGATAATAGAATATGATCCAAATCATTGTCTATTTGCTCTGATACATTGTCTATTGGATCTGATATATTCTATATGGCTTATATGGCTCTGATACATATTTTGTGTTCTGATACACATTTTATGTTCTAACTCATTCATGCTGACTTTTGTCGTTTAGTTTTGTTCTGTAACATTTCAGGATGTAGAGATGCTCTGATGATGCTCTGGTACATTCAACAATGTTCTGATACAATCTAGCATGAAGTGATGTAAGAAGAAATTCAAAGCTCTGAAGCTATCCGAGGGAAGCAGAAATCAGAAGCTGTGAATGTTCTAAAGATCCAGAAAACTCAAGTTCTGAAGCTGTCCTAAATGGAAGCATGAATCAGAAGCTGTGAATGTTCTGAAGATCAAAGAAATTCAAGTTCTGAAGCTGTCCTAAATGGAAGCAGGAATCAGAAGCTGTGAATGTTCTGAAGATCAAAGAAATTCAAGTTCTGAAGCTGTCCTAAATGGAAGCAGGAATCAGAAGCTGTGAGTGTTCTAGGGATCTAAAGAAATTCAAGTTCTGAAGCTGTCCAATGGAAGCAGAAGTCAGAAGCTATGAATTATCAGAAGACAGAAGCTTATGTGATCGTCTCTACCGAAATAATCAGTGAAGTCTTTTATTATTAAAGTTCTTCGAGTATTTATTTTAGGGGGAGATTATTCATCTCAGGGGGAGATTGTTAATCTCAGGGGGAGACATATTCACATGCTTATGCTATAGCTGTGTAATTTGTCTTTAGCCGTCTGCTCTTTCTGATCGCAAATTCATATCATTTATATATGTTTTTGTCATCATCAAAAAGGGGGAGATTGTTAGAACAAGATTTTTTATGATCAATATTCTTAGTTTTGATGATAACAAGGATATGAATTTTGTGTGAGATAATGTGGTACTCTAATACATTGCAATTTCCCTTTCAGGAAATATATAAAGAGTATGCACAAATCAGCGCTCAGAAGCTTTGTCTCAGAAGGTTCAGCATGCAACATCAGAACATGGTCTGGCAAGACATCAGAAGATGGTCAAGGCAGAATCAAAACATGGGTCTATGAAAGCATCAGAAGAACTTGAGATCAGAAGCAGAAGCACTGAAGTTCTCATGGTATCACGCTCAGAAGCACTTCAAGGTCAGAAGACAAGAAGATGCTTTGCACCAAGCTGTTTGACTCTGATGATATTCAAATATTATATTCACAAACATCAGATCAGAAGAAAGTAAAGGTGGCAGGCTACGCTGACTGACAAAAGGAACGTTGGAAGCTATTAAAGGCAACGTCAGTAGACACAGCGTGAACAAGGCTCGAGGTAGTTGACAAAAGCGTGAAACATTAAATGCAATACTGTACGGAATACGCAAAGCATTAAATGCGCCCAACGGTCATCTTCTCAAACGCCTATAAATATGAAGTTCTGATGTGAAGCAAGGTTGACGATTTGCTAACAATTAACTTGATGAAACGCTGTTCAAATTCAAAGCTCAGAAACTTCATCTTCATCAAAGCTCACTACATTGCTGTTGTAATATATTAGTGAGATTAAGCTTAAACGTTAAGAGAAATATCACTGTTGTGATTATAGCTTTTCAGAAGCATTTGTAATACTCTTAGAATTGATTACATTAATTTGTAAGTAACTAGAGTGATCAAGTGTTGATCAGAGTACTCTAGGAAGTCTTAGCTTGTGTCTAAGCAGTTGTAATTAGAGTGTTCACGTGGTGGTCAGGATACTCTAAGAAAGTCTTAGCTCGTGTCTAAGCATTTGTTCCTGGAGTGATCAGGTTGTGATCAGGATACTCTAGAAGACTTAGTCGCGGACTAAGTGGAAAACCATTGTAATCTGTTGCGATTAGTGGATTAAATCCTCAGGTGAGGTAAATCACTCCGTGGGGGTGGACTGGAGTAGTTTAGTTAACAACGAACCAGGATAAAAATAACTGTGCATATTGTTTTTATCGTTCAAGTTTTTAGACTACACTTATTGAAACCCCCCCTTTCTAAGTGTTTTTCTATCCTTCACTCGGGTGTTGATAAAAAACTATTAGAAGAACAATCCTATAATAATCCTGAAGTCACTCTGAGCACTGACTTGGATTCATTATAAGTTTTATGTGAACCCTTAATTGATTTTTAAAACCTGAAAGATAATGGGTTCAATCTTTTAGCTGATGTAACTTTTCAAGGATGGGAAAACTACTTCAATCGTCTCAATGGTCCAGTTTATCCTAACCTTGTGAAAGATTTTCAGGTGCATGAAAAAACATATATTAATCAGGTTGTCTCTTTTTTCAATTGAAAGAAGATTATTGTCAACGAACAAAGCATTGCAAAAATTCTCAATCACAATGGAGAATGAAAAAGATGTTATGATGCCGTACAATAATTGTAAAACCCCATAATTTCAGTTTATTAATTTAATTTGAATTTAAATTAAATAATTGGTATTTTAGTATTTTATTTGGATTTAATTTGGAAAATGATGGAATAAGAGCTATTAGGCTTATGGTGTGATGTTAGTAAAAGAGGGGTGCTATTTGGTTAGGCCTTTTTACTAAGTTATATTTAGGGCTGGAAATGAGTCGAGTCGAGTCGAACTCTCCTCAGCTCAGTTTGACTCGTTAAGAATTAGCCGAGTTCGAGTTCGAGTTCATGACGATCTTTTTTTCCAGCTCAAACTCAACTCGTTTAGAATTAGCCGAGTTTGAGTTCAAGTTCGAGTTTATATCGAGCTTTTTTTTCAAGTCAAACTCGACTTGTTAGAAGTTCACGAACATCTCGATTCGGCTCGTTAGGTTTATCTTGTTAGGTTCAACTCGCTTATTTCACGGACTTAAAAGTAATTTTTTAAAGTCTATTTTTTACATATATATTTAACATTTTAAAATTATTTTTTTAAATAAAAAATATATAAAAAAATAAAAGTTATAAGATTGGAATTTATACGATGTTAATTTTATTTGTATAATTATTTGTAGAAATATTTTGCTCACTAGAAAATATAAATTATCAATTAAAACTGTTAGATTAAAATAAAATAAGATACTAAGATTTAGAGCAAATAATCAAACTTACTCTTAAAGACAATATAATATATCTCATATATAATCGAGTTGACTCATGAACCTAACGAGTCGAACTATGTATATTTCAAGTTCAACTCATTTAGTTAATGAACTTAGTTTTTAGCTCATACTCAACTCATTTGGTTCATGAACCTAGTTCAACGATTTAATTTTCGAATCGAGTTTCGAACTATTTTCGAGTTAGTTTGGTTCATTGCCAGCTCTAGTTATATTCTTTTTTTTTTTATTTTCATAAAATAAGAAAAGGAACCAAGAGAAGAGAAAAAGGTAGAACACGTGAAAAGAGGAGAAGAAGAGGACCTTCGAAGATTCGACTCTAAGGTAAGGGGGGACTCTTCCGATTAGCATCTATTATAGGGTTATAGATGGTAGGACTGAATTAGATGCATTGTTCGTGTCAATTGAGTTATATGTTAGGTTGGGGTTTTGGGATGATTTGATAAAAATTGTATGACTCAATGAGATTGTATGATTGGATGATGTTATGATGTTAGAAAATCCATGATATGTGTTATATTTGTGGTCATAACATGTATTCTATTGTTGTTTATAATGTTTGGTGTTTTTGACTCGATTTGGTTGAGGTTTGGTGGAATTGGGATAAAATTCGTATACTGTTTTCTGTGATTCGCGATTTTCTGAAATTGCCAGTTCGCGTCGCGAACTTTCACTATGTCAAAAAAGCTATTTAATAGCGTTTTTGTTTGTTTTTGATAGCGCTTAAAAGCGCTATTAACCGCGCCGCAATTGTAAATTTTTTTGTTTAATAGCGCTTTAAAAGTGCTATTAAAATAACAATTTTTAATAGCGTTTTTTTAAAGCGCTACTGAAGTGGACATTTTTCGCTTTATAATACTATTTTGATTTGATTTTGATAGCACTTTCAAAAAAAGCGCTATTATGGGTCACATGTTTGATAGCAATATTAAACAAAGCGCTAATATAAGACACATGTTTGATAGCACTTTCAAACAAAGCGCTATTATATTACACATGTTTGATAGCGCTTTCAAACAAAGCACTATTATATTACACATGTTTGATAGCGCTTTCTTTTAAAAGTGCTATTATAAGATGTTTCATTAATAGCACTCTCTACAAAACACTATTGTAGTACACTTTTTTTTATTGTACACAAAATTATTCTTTTGGTGTACAAATATCAAAAAGCTACATTCAATTCAATACCATATAACGCTTTAAGTTACTCATTGCATAGATATTATGATCCATCAATACCAAATAACATTTTAAAACCAAATACCTGTTTCAAATAACATATATAAAGGGCATTTGCATATTGTACTAAAAAAAGAGGGCATTTTGGATATCCAAATTTGTAGATGCATACATTCCAACTAAGAGTACTTCAAACCAAATCTCAAACAAACAATCATATTCTCTAAACAAAACACCTAACAAACAAGGACAACAAAACAACACAAAGTAGTAACCACTTCACGAACCAAAGCACTGCCGAACCCACAGATACAATCACTTAGATAGAAAAAATAACTGCTTCTTATTTTCCTGTATCATAGAAGAAATATTGATTATGTATTGTACAATAAAAATCAATTCAAGATATATAAAGTAATCAAACATTCACTACAGCCAAACCAAAAAAAGAAAATAATATGGGTATAAAAATAGATCAATATCTATGTGTCCTTCTTGACCCCGATTAATTTATCATTAGAAAATATAACAATATTATAAGCAAGGGCATATGATTTTACTAGTGTCTTCGGCATGAGCAATGACAAACCTAACAAAATCTTGAACCCCATCTTTGTATTCTTTTGACGCTTGATTGGCAAACATCCATTTCCGATCCATATTTCCTAACAAGTAACATATATAACTAGTTAACAACTGGTTCTAACAACCAAATTGGATTCTATCTACGAATAATATGTCCAATTTCAGAGTCTCAGTCCTATAACTTAAAAGTAGCTTTTCATGTGCCATAGTTAGTTGTCGAATATCTCATGATATTTCAGAATCTCTTACTCTGTCCTCTTTACAATCCATATAGTTTAGGTAGGAGTAGGACAATATATAGCCTTAATAGTTTGACTGAAACATGTAGAGTATCTTCCAAAGTGAGAAAAGTTTTGATTTTATAATATTTTTAACCCAAAAACAAATAGATCAAGAAGAAGGGAAACGAACAACAACTACTCTTTTTGGACATACACTTATATATTAACCAAGAAAATTAAGGATCCATATCTTCTTTGCTAAAAGCATGGTGATTAATTCTTTTGTCAGCCACTACTTGATTCGGCATCCTCTTTATTTTTAGTAAAGATTATAAAATGTAAACAACTAAATGGATCTTGTTCCTTTGCCTAAACCATTAAATATAAGGATTTAAAATGATTTGATAACCATATCTATTTATTATGGATCACAGTTGAGTGTATCTTGACAGAAATCATTTGATAACCATGTTCAATATTGATTACAATTGAGTTTATGTTTGGACAGATGCCCATTTAACTATACTACACTATCATTATAATTTTCTAAATATAATTACTATACTAAACTTTATGTCCACCCATATATGCCTTAATATAATTCTAAACCTTAATTGTAATTTGAAAATTATGGACTTCGAAAAATGAAGTTTAGGTGTACCTATAATTTCACCGCAAAATAAATTAATTATACAAATATATATGTTTCCATGCATATTTTTTTCAAATACTAGGTTATCACTCTCAATTAAGAAAACTATTGACTCTTGATGATAACATTGTTAGAACTATATTAGTGTACCATTCATTATGTAGTTCTCTCCAAAGGGTGAATGACTCAACACAAATCTAAGGTTGAAATCCTAACTTTGATTGCTTAGAACAGGACTTATTTACTTAATGCCCAGTTAAAATGATGGACTAGGGGCACAGGACAGAAGCTGAAACTGTTGCACTTAGGCCTGAAATTACACAAGAAATTGTTGCTTGGCATAAACTAACCATCCTAATTGTTATTAGGTTCTATCTTCAATCTACGGGGATTATGACTTTTCACATTACACCCCTCACGCCCAACACTATTGAGTGCCATGTAGCTTCTATTAAGACTAAATCTATTGGACATTTTAGTTTCAGTTTCAGCACAATGTGCATCCTCAATGAACTAGATGGACTTGTGAAGTTAGAGAAGAAACCACACCATCTTTGAGAATAAACTTTTCAGCTTAAGCTAGTATGGAATTGAATGCATACAGACTCATTTGTTCTCAGTAAGCCTTCTGCCACTTGTTTGGTCATGAATAATTGTTACTTTTGTAGATTAATGTACCAGTAGAAGCTTTGTTGTCATGTATTGTAAAATTAAAAATAATAAGATACCTAAAAAAGCCGACAAGGCTAACACCTATATACTTATGTATATTGGTAATGAATCATTGAGAATCATTTCCTTAAGGATAAATTAACTACTGAATTGGAAAAGAAAGATTATACGAGTGTGAAATACTTATTAGGATTGACGCATTGTACTGTACTCTAAACAATGGATCTTCATATCTTGACGAAAAATCATTGATTTTAGCATAAAGATCACTAAGGAGCATCAAGCTGATGCATAAATTTACCGGTTTCCCATTAAACAGAAAGATCAAATGTTGATTCAATACTGCTAAGCTATGTGAGGAGGTCAATTGACAAAGTACTGATTATATAGCAAATATGTGAAGAGAATTGAAAAAGTCAAAAAGTTTATTAATATTGTTGCATTAAGAACAGAGGTTGTGTTGGTGTCATTAAGAACAAAGGAACTTTCGAGACTATTCACGACCAGGATGCCATGATGACGAGTTTGCAAACAATTAGGGTTCCTATGATTCTCTTATAATTAGTCATCTATTAGGGATCCTAGGATTTTCTTATAATTAGTAAAATATGATTAATTTCAAATCCCTTCAATTTTACAACGCAGAGCAATAAAATATGAGAAAAGAAATAATACCAGATAACCATGAAGAGAGGGACCATGGTGGTGAGTTGACGAAGGGATGAGTTTGATGGAGAATCAATTCTGTTCGTTCTTTCTTTCCGCTTTTTCCTCTTTCTGTTTGAGTGGCGAATCAGAGGTGAATCATAATCGATTGTGTTTCCTCTTTCTGGTGGTGAATCAATGAATCGATGGTGAATCGATGAATCGAAGGTGACGAGTGTGTGATTTCTGGGCTTACGAAGGGAGAATCATGCGGGGCTGGGGTTGGGGTTTGATGTCGCGAGTGAATCGAAGGAAGGAAGTTTCGTCGACGATGTGAGTGAATCGAAGTCGAAGGAAGGTTTGGCGCGTGAGTGGGTTCTGGGTTTGAAGAGAGGAAGGTGTTTTGGGTTTTGGTGGTGAATGACCAAATGTTGTGAGCCAAAACGAAAACTATCTGCAAAAGTGTTTTGGTTTTATTTTATTTTATTATATTATTTTTTTACTTTATTATATATTTTATAAACTTCAACAATAGCACTTTTTCAGAAGCGATAACATATGACATTAAAATAATAGCGTCTTACAAAAAAGTGTTATCTTAGTGAAGAAAATTAATAGCATTTTAAAGAAAACGCTATCTTAATGAAGTTTAATAATAGCATTTTTTTACAAAGTGCTATCAAAATCACACTGTATGTATTCTATAATAGCGCCCGACCATAAAGTGCTATTATAGATATGTTTGTTTCCTTTTTAATAGCATTTTATTTAAAAGTGCTATTAAATTAGGCGATACAAAATATCAATTTTGGCGTAGTGTTTGTTAGCGCCGCGAACTGCTTGGCAGAAACTCATTTGACTCACTCAGTTCGCGCCGCGAACTTTGTTGGCGCCGCGAACCCTATTTTACAAAATATTTTCAAAACTTTGAAATGTCGTATCTTTCAAACCGTAAGTCCGTTTTAGACGCCATTGTGGACGTTGTTCCTTAAATTGAATGCTCTACCATATGAAATTAAAAACAACAATAACTTGATTTTATTTTGAAAATTATCGTTTCTCCAATTGTGGTTTATTCTTGTTTTGCATAGTTGATGAGGTGCAATGATTTGTTGGTTGCATAATTGAATATGTGCAATGATGTGTGTTGTTATAATGTGATTGCTCCTGCTTGTTATGCAAATGGATGTTGTTCATGGTAAATATGGTTATCATTTGTTTTGATGAATGATGATGTAAATGCTCTGTTGTTATGGTTGAGAAATAGCATAATTGTGTGTGGCTATTGATTGTTGTGTTGGTTGATGATTATGACATCTAGTTGTTTAATGTTGATGATGAGCTAGATTTCGGTGAGATGGGTTATCCTAGATTTTGGTACCACATGCATATAGTTGCATTTGCATTAGGCTACTTGTATGATTATAACATGAATGGAAGATTATCCAATGTTATAATATGTGATGATGGTGTAATTGTTAAGATTTGTTTGGATGAATTATGGTGTTGTCTTTTGGTAATGTATTCTATTTGTTGTTGTGTGTTGATGAGTACTTCCTGACAATCTGAATATAAGGAAATTGGGTGAATAATGTGACTATGATGTGTTATTGTTTATGATTCGATAACATTTGTTAATTGTGAATGAGACTCACCCATAGTGTTGATATTTTCAGATTGAGGATAGCGGCTTTCGGCTCGGTGAGGATTAGCTCATGAGTCAGTTTGTTTAGTATAGCGTCGATGTCATGCTCTGATATTGTAACACTGGGGGAACGCTAGTTTAGAGTTTATGATGATACTCCATTTTGTTGTTATCGGAGTAATTTTGTGAGATATGCATAGATGATGTTATGCTTATCCGTTGATTAATGTTCCGTTGTGTAGAAACATGATTTTATTAAATTGATGATTTGCCCCTAAATGAAGCATGACAATTGATTTATGATAATTTGTTTTAAATTGAATTGTGGCACCCTTGTTTTCATGTTTTACTCTGAATTATTTTATTAATTTCCGCGGGGTTTAGAAGGGTGTTACAATAGTGATATCAGAGCAGGTCGGTCCGTCCAGCCAATTGTCGAGTCAGTCGAGTTGCACGACGGTTGAATACTGTCGGCATATTATCCCTTGGTACGCGACATGTGAGTGAATCACTATCGGTACTTGGTTATTTGTTGTGGATGTTGGTTTGAAACAAGTGAGGGAGAAGATTTGCTGCTCGGTTATGTTTCAGTTGTAAGATGATTGATTCAGTAGGTGGTTGTTGGCAACAGTGCAGGCGTTGTTGGAGTTGTTGTTTTCTGAATTGAAGGTGACTTGAAATTAAGACTTGACTGGTAATTGAGTTGGAACATCTTGAAGGAAGATGATTAGAGGTAATTGATGATTATTTGTAGGAGAGGGAGATTAGGAAGTTGCAATGTATCAGCTCTGCTGATGGACTGCGAAGTTGTCAGTTGAGTAGCCTTGCGTCTCGGAAGAGGTTCAGCTGCAAGTTGCAAAGAGGATTGCGGTCGTAATGTTTCAGAAATCGCACTTCGGCGATGGGATGTGTTGCTCAAGTTATAAGAATGTTTGGAAGTGAAGAGATATGATAAGGAGTTGTTTAGAATGTGATTGATTTGAAGATGATGAGTTTTGGAGCGGAATTTCCGTAAGAAAAACGCAGGAAAGTTGTTGATTCGTTATGAAACTTCGAAAATTCATAACTGGAGTTCTGGACATTCAATTTGAGTTCCGTTTGAAGCGTTAAAAAGATAATGAGATGAACTTTGCTATAAAATAGGTTTTAGCAGTTGTAACATATTTAATTGGGACGGGAGGATGTTGGGAAGAGGTGAAGTTACGGTTACACTTGTCCTTAGAACTAGACTTGTTCGTTGGTACCGCACGAGACGTCAGTGTCGGTGTTGAACGGATTGAAGGAATAATTAGAAGGTTTGTTGAGAATAATTTTAAGAATTGAATATACCAATCAAAGAGTTTTGGGGATATCGTATGGAGCGTCGCTGCATGATGTCTATGTTGCATTTTGGATGACGTTGGAAAATTCATATCTTGAGTTCCGAGTGTCGGATTAATGTGCCGTTTCAACCTACGAAGATGGGAGATTATGTTCTACCTTATGGGAGAGTTATAAATACAGTAGGGTGATCCTATGAGGAGATATTTTAAAGTCGGTTACGGAAGTGTGAAACTTGTTGAATAAGAATGCCTACTACCGTGATTGTTTGAAACAAAATTGAGTAGAACATGTTGTTGATGAATTAGTTGATGAGATGTTCGGTCATAAAGATGATTTGAGTACCGATGGATTTTAGTGAGAATTGAATTAGTAGTAAAGGTGGAATAAACTTTAGAACTCTTGGAGTCGTATTTGTGTTGACAAAGTAACGATAGGTATAAAAGAAGAATTGTAGAGGATTTCTGACACCTATTGATGTGAGGAAGACTTTGTTGAGATTCCGAGTGAAATGATATTTAGACGCGAAAGATGTCATGGAATTTAGAGTAAAACCACGAGTTCTGAATGTTGTCGCGGTCTTTTGCTAAGATGAGGATTTGATTTGGAACGAGATGAATGGTAATGTTCGAGTATATTAGTGATTATGAAGTTTGGAAGTACTTAACAAGTGTGTGATGCTAAGTGACTATGAAGAGGATTGTGTAAAATGTTTGGAAGTTGGTGTCTCACTGACAAGATCCAATGAGAGGGGAGTGTGCGAGTTGTAAAGACTCAAGATGAATTATTAGGCTATGACGATGTTAATGAGTTTGGATGCAAACTCAGAAAGGACACTATTATGTAGTAACGATGGTTTATGCTTTAATATGGTTGTGGACTGTCTATTGAAAAATTTAGGACTTGATCACCATAAATCTCTTGTTGGTAGTAGACGAAATCATATAGATAGGATGAGCTGTTTGTTACCTTAATGGTATAAGATGTGATGAATACTAAGCCATGAGAATAATCACTCACCATGTTGTGGGAACTTATGAAGAAGTGAATATGAAAGAGTGCAACATATTGGACGGTGACTTGAGACAGGTAATCAGAGTCGCACAGCGAAAGTGTGATGTGGAGTAATGTTATGAGTACTACTCGCGGGAAGTGAGGAATTAATATGCCAGGAGCCTACATAGAGAATATGTATTGATCTATATGTTGGATTTAGAATCCAGTGGATGTAAGGATGTCGTGTCGAAGAATTATAAATCTTTTGAATAATTGCCGAGATGATGAATATGTTATTATGGTTGTACGTAGTTAACGAGTATGTATTTGGCGAAATTAAAACGATGAGTTGATACTATTTGATGCTGTAATAATTTTTTGCTGTTGTAAGGTGTTACCATAGATTTCCAGATATAATAAGGAATTATACTCTAGGAAGGACGAAGTTGATTTAATTCTTAGAAAAGAGCGAGACACAGTTTGAGCTATTTTGTAAGCAGTGGTATATTAAGGCTGATGGGTGTGATTATAATTACTTGTGGGTACTCGTTCAGATGGTTGGAATGTTTTAATAGATGAAATAAATTTGGAATTTGTTTTTGAGTGCGAGTAAGTATTGTTAAGTGGTAGATTAGTACCATGAATGGTAAAGAATGATTCTTGAACGAATGAGTAAAGAGAGTCGGAATCGGGTAAAACTCAGAAATCTAATTGGTAATGATGGTGGTAACGAGTAACTAGAGTAGTGCGGCGAAAGCAGAATGTAAAGTGTTGGATAATTGATGGAGTAACTTAAGAGAAGTCAGATAATTGAAATTTAATGGTATGAAGAATATTATTATTAAGGTTCTTGAGAAAAGCAGTTGGTGAAAGTATTATTTTATCTTTCAGATGGAAAAGTGTGTCTAAGGTTGGTACGTTTGGTAGATGGAATGCATTACAGCAGTGTTAATCAGGCGTGGTCATATCATGGACTGTGTAATTATATTATTCTGTTATGGGGCGCATTGTATAGGTTGTACCTCAATGTTCTATTGTTGTTAATTTTTTTTGAGATATAGCGAGTGGTACACCTTTGGATTGGTCGAATGCGACGTAAGAGAAAAAAATTGAATGCATGAGACATACTTTTTGTTGGTTATGTCAGAAGAATTTTGAGGATCGACTAGAGAAATGTTACCTAGGAACTGGAGAGTCAGATGAAGGACTCCTATCCGAGACTTTTCACTTGAAGTATGTTTTCGAGGACGAAAACTCTTTTAGTGGGGGAGAGTTGTAACACCCCATAATTTCAGTTTATTAATTTAATTTGAATTTAAATTAAATAATTGGAATTTTAGTATTTTATTTGGATTTAATTTGGAAAATGATGGAATAAGAGCTATTGGGCTTATGGTGTGATGTTAGTAAAAGAGGGGTGCTATTTGGTTAGGCCTTTTTACTAAGTTATATTCATTTTTATTTTATTTTCATAAAATAAGAAAAGGAACCAAGAGAAGAGAAAAAGGAAGAACACGTGAAAAGAGGAGAAGAAGAGGAAGAAGAGGACCTTCGAAGATTCGACTCTAAGGTAAGGGGGACTCTTCCGATTAGCATCTATTATAGGGTTATAGATGGTAGGACTGAATTAGATGCATTATTCGTGTCAATTGAGTTATATGTTAGGTTGGGGTTTTGGGATGATTTGATAAAAATTGTATGACTCAATGAGATTGCATGATTTGATGATGTTATGATGTTAGAAAATCCATGATATGTGTTATATTTGTGGTTATAACATGTATTCTATTGTTGTTTATGATTTTTGGTGTTTTTGACTCGATTTGGTTGAGGTTTGGTGGAATTGGGATAAAATTCGTATACTGTTTTCTGTGATTCGCGATTTTCTGAAATTGTCAGTTCGCGCCTTGAACTTTGTTGGCGCCGTGAACTGCTTGGCAGAAACTCAGGAAGATTTGATTCACTCAGTTTGCGCCGCGAACTTTGTTGGCACCGCGAACCCTGTTTTACAAAATATTTTCAAAACTTTGAAATGTCGTAACTTTCAAACCGTAAGTCCGTTTTAGACGCCATTTTGGACGCTGTTCCTTAAATTGATTGCTCTACCATATGAAATAAAAAACAACAATAACTTGATTTTATTTTGAAAAGTATCGTTTCTCCAATTGTGGTTTATTCTTGTTTTGCATAGTTGATGAGGTGCAATGATTTGTTGGTTGCATAATTGAATATGTGCAATGATGTGTGTTGTTATAATGTGATTGCTCCTGCTTGTTATGCAAATGGATGTTGTTCATGGTAAATATGGTTATCATTTGTTTTGATGAATGATGATTTAAATGCTCTGTTGTTGTTATGGTTGAGAAATAGCATAACTGTGTGTGGCTATTGATTGTTGTGTTGTTTGATGATTATGACATCTAGTTGTTTAATGTTGATGATGAGCATGTTATGGTTGACACATGCATTTCATAATCATTATGTGGCTGATCCTTGACGATGGTGGATCAGTGGTAGCTAATTCCCATTGTGTGGAATTAGTGATTGGGTGTCGCCGTATCCTTGACGATGGTGGATCGGTGAGATGGGTTATCCTAGATTTTGGTACCACATGCATATAGTTGCATTTGCATTAGGCTACTTGTATGGTTATAACATGAATGGAAGACTGTCCAATGTTATAATATGTGATGATGGTGTAATTGTTATGATTTGTTTGGATGAATTATGGTGTTGTCTTTTGGTAATGTATTCTATTTGTTGTTGTGTGTTGATGAGTACTTCCTGACAATCTGAATATAAGGAAATTGGGTGAATAATGTGACTATGATGTGTTATTGTTTATGATTCGATATCATTTGTTAATTGTGAATGAGACTCACCCTTACTGTTGATATTTTCAGATTGAGGATAGCGGCTTTCGGCTCGGTGAGGATTAGCTCATGAGTCAGTTTGCTTAGTATAGCGTCGATGTCATGCTCTGATATTGGAACACTGGGGGAACGCTAGTTTAGAGTTTATGAGATATTGCATAGATGATGTTATGCTTATCCGTTGATTAATGTTTCGCTGTGTAGAAACATGATTTTATTAAATTGATGATTTGCCCCTAAATGAAGCATGACAATTGATTTATGATAATTTGTTTTAAATTGAATTGTGGCACCCTTGTTTTCATGTTTTACTCTGAATTATTTTATTAATTTCTGCGGGGTTTAGAAGGGTGTTACAATAATGGGTGATCTTATTGGAAGTAAATCGAACTATTTTTTAAGTCCAAATGAGTTTGCACGAATGATGTTCTACACGAACATCCAAGAATCTAGGCCAAGATTATGATGTCTACCATTTCCTCTGAAAGACCAAAAGTGTCTTCAGTGTACCTACCCGGTGATCTTGTACATCTTTTGTTATCTATTGTTTCAAGAATTCGTGTAAGCCTTCCTTGTGTCCTGTTCTATCATTTAAGAGATAGTATTAGAATAACAAGAAATGGAAGTGACAGGATGAAGAATCACATTCCTCTCGGAAGATTCATTTCTGACCTTATTTCTGAGGTCATTCCAATCAATGAATTTAATGAGAATGATCTTGAAAAGAATATTTGAGAACCTTTTGATGATATGAATTTGGTAAGTATGGTACTTCTTGGAGAAGTATATAACCCTCTAGAACAAAAGGCAGTTAATATCCACTATCCAGGAAGAGTATCAACTGAACCAATCAGAGTATTAAGTCAAAATGAGACTATAAAAGAATTAATCTCGTTTGTCTCTTTCTCTAAAGTCTATAAATAAAGATCAAGAACTGAGAAGAAAGTGCTTGCTCACTGAAAAAGTGAACAGTCAAAGGTGATGGTTTCCACTATAGAAGCCAAAGCTAATGATTGCTACTACACAAGCCGAAAATGCTGTTAGTGCAAATTCAAAAAGCTGAAGAGGATGCCATCGCAAATGCTAAAGTTGTAATGCTACAACAATGTGAAGAATCAGAGCTCATTCATTGCAAATTATGATGCTGAAGCTGAAGAGGACAAGAAAAAGAAGAAAAGATTACTACAATATGCAACTCAACATTTTATCATAAACATCTTTGTATAATCTTGTAAAAGCAAGGAGTTGTTGCTCATATCTTGCTCAACACTTTTGTGTTGTTTGTACTAAAATTTTTGTGTATTCTATTTTTGAGAAGCAATCTTGTAAACACAATTGTTAATCATTTTTTCTATTGATTGTTCCTTTAGAGACTATTCTTAGTTTGTATACTCAAGAAGACGGTGACTGGTTGTCATATTGGGAAATCTTCTTTAAGGGACCAGTTGGGTCATAATTCTTAAAGGAGTAGTTGATCATTATATCTCTTAACGGACCAAGTGGGTCAGAATTCTTAAGGGATCACTAACATGTTGATCAACGTGCTTTGGGAAATCTTCTTTATGGGACCAGTTGGTTCATAATTCTTAAAGAAGTTATTGATCGTTATATCTCTTAAGGGACCAGTTGAGTCAGAATTATTAAGAGATCACTAACAGGGTTGATCAGTGTTTTATTGTTAGTCACCGACATTTGGCCCATGTAATTGTAATCATTTATATGATTAGTGGATTAAGTCCTTTTATATGGAAAAATACTTTGGCGGGTGGATAGGACTAACCTCTTATAAGTGGGACTTGGATAAATGAATGTGTTGTAACGCCCCTGACTGCTTTCGGGATGATTTACTAACCCCACAAACCAACACAGGTCAGTCGATCATCCCGAAAGACCCGTGTTGGCTTGTGGGGTCAGTCGATCATCCTGAAAGCAGTCAGGGGAGTTACAAATGGTATCAGAGCCATACCTTTCCCAATACAATGTGGTTCGAGGACGAACCATGCGGAAGCTGGTGGACATGTAACACCTGAGGTCGAAGAAGGCGAGGGGTGGTTGCACCGCATGTAACACCTGAGGCCGAAGGGGGCAAGGGTGGTCGCCACATCGGAATGAGAGGGATCCTGAGGCCGTGCAGGTATGGGACTGCATGGTTGAAGGAAAGCTTATAAGGATTGATGATACTACCTATACTAACAAGATGCATCTTCTTTTCGGTAGCCCGTTCCATAAGAACTCCACAGTTAAGCGTGCTTGACATGGAGCAATTCTAGGATGGGTAACCTTTTGAGAAGTTTCCCGGAAAGCGTGCGAGTGAGGTCAAAGCATGCTGAAAAGACCCGTGTTGGTTTGTGGGGTCAGTCGATCACCCCAAAAGCAGTCTGGGGCGTTACATGTGTCATCTTTCTATTAATTGCATGCGTTAATAGTCTGGGGCGTTACATGTGTCATCTTTCTATTAATTGCATGCGTTAATGTTTATCTAAACGAATATTTTTTTAAGATGGGCAAAGTTTTGAAAACCCAGTTGAAACCCCCCATTTCTTATGTTTTTATCTACCTTCGCCTATATGGTACGAGTACGAGAACAAACGTTCAAGCCCAAGCAGTATTGACTTGGTTACGGGAATTTATTCAAATTACCTGTATGAGATGAGTACTATAGTATCTTGTCCAAACTTTGTCTATTGTCATTCCTATACACGTGTCATTTTTATTTATTTTTCACCACCAGTATCTAGTCCACAAGATCGACTAATCTGGTTCGGGGGTCGGTTCTAAAATCAAGTGATTTCAGCCCCTTTCAACCACAGTTGCAGGAGATCGAACGATAATCTTCTTTACTAAATCCAGCGTCAATCATCACTGAACCAACTAACAATTAATTATGCTTGTCATTTTTCTAGACCCGTGAAGTATCAAAATAAGCTTAGTTTTTGTGATTTAGTCAAAGAGATGATATATTTAAGAACGAGTGTGATAATTAATTGAAGTTGATGGCTACAAATTTTTTTAAATAATAATATAATTATTATAATATTAAAAATAATAATAATAATAATAATAATAATAATAATAATAATAATAATAATAATAATAATAATAATAATAATAATAATAATAATAATAATATTAAAAGATACAACTATATTGTGATAAAAAAAGATAAAAACAGATAAAAGTAAATTTTTAGAAAGAGGGAGTAAGCCTTCCGCATACCACCCTATGACTTCATATTTTGCTATTCAACAGCAACTTGTGACCCACACTAGCATAAATAATAATTGTTGGATCTCCATCCCTTTCAACTAACTATTTAGTGTAGTGCCTCCCCTCCATATTGGAACAGCAACAAAAGAAAGAAAACACAACAAAATGTTTCTCATAATAACTTCCATCTCCCTCGTTCTCTTCATTCTAATCCAATGGTATTCCAACTCTAGAAAAAGCAACAACTCACCTCCTTCTCCACCAAAACTACCCATAATAGGAAATCTCCATCAACTTGGTAAATTCCCTCACCGCACATTTCTATCTCTAGCTAAAAAATATGGCCCTGTCATGCAAATCCATCTTGGTAGTGTACCATGTCTCTTGATCTCATCCTCCGAAGCAGCACGTGAGGTAATGAGAACCCATGATCATCATTTTGCAGACAGACCCCAAAAGAAAAATTACAAGATACTTATATATGATTGCAAAGATGTTTCAACCGCTCTTTACGGAGACTATTGGAGACAGTTAAGGAGCATCTCTGTGTTACATCTTCTTAGTACTAAAAGGGTTCAATCTCTTCGTTCTGTACGCGCAGAAGAAATTGGTTTAATGATGGAGAAGATAAAGCATTGTTCTTCTACTTCAGAGCCGGTAAATTTAAGTCAACTTATCGCTTCGACTGTTAATGATATTGTTTGTAGGGTTGCTTTGGGAAGAAAGTACAGTGGTGAAGAAGGAAAGGGATTTAAAAAGTTGTTCAGGGAATTTACCAATTTACTTGGTATGTTTATTGTTGGAGACTATGTACCTTGGCTTGATTGGGTGACCCATGTTTCTGGAACTTATGGAAGAGCAAGAAGAGTGGCCAAACGGTTCGATGATCTTTTGGAGGATGTTGTTGAAGATCATATCAAAAGTCACAAAGAAGCCAATGATGATCAGGGTGAAGAAAACCATAAAGATTTTGTTGATGTTTTGCTTTGGATTCAAAGGACAGAAGCACTTGGCTTTCCTATTGACAGAATTGTAATAAAAGCTCTTTTACTGGTAAGTCCACCTTACACATCCTCAAAGACAACTATGTGTAAAACTAAAATCTCTATTTCATGTATTATTTTTCGGAGAATTTATCTAACCAAGTATTTGTTTGTTTATACACAGGACATGTTTATTGGAGGTACAGGAACAACAGCTAGTTTGCTAGATTGGGAAATGTCAGAGCTGATAAAGAATCCACACATGATGAAGAAATTGAAAGAAGAATTGAAAAAATCGGCGAATGGTAAAACACACATAACAGAAGAAGATTTGGTAAACATGAAATACTTAAAGGCAGTGGTTAAAGAAACGCTAAGATTACATCCTCCATCTCCGCTACTAATCCCTCGAGTAAGCAAAGAAGAAACCGAATTCAACGGTTACCATATAAAAGCTGGGACACAAGTTATTGTAAACATTTGGGCGATTGCAAGAGATCCTGCGAATTGGGATGAACCAGAAGAATTCAAGCCGGAAAGATTTTTGGATAATACAATAGATGTTAAGGGTAATGATTTCACATTGATTCCATTTGGATCAGGGAGAAGAGGTTGTCCTGGGGTAGTGTATGCTTTGGCTGTGAATGAAATTATATTGGCCAACCTTGTGCATCAGTTTGACTGGGAAATACCTGGAGGGTATGAGACATTAGATATGGCTCAATCAACTGGCTTTCTTGCGCACAAAAATACTCCTATTATGGCACTTGCAACCCCTACTAGTTACTAAGAAGGAGTAAATGTGAACAAGTTGGAGGCAGTAAAAAAGAAAAGAAGAAGTTATAATGATACCAAAAAAATAGTGCAGTAACTCGTGCAGGAGCGTCATCTTATTTTTTAATTCTTGCAGTATGGTTTTGTTGCTAATTATGCTTTAAAACTGCAATCCATGGTATTTCTACTGAATTTTCCAAGTAAGATTTACAATAACTGAGTTGTCCTGTAATCTTTTTGGATTTTGCATTTGTTCCTCTAAAATAAATTTCATATTAGAATGCCGCAAATAATAGAGTAAATTTGAGATCACAACATATTTATGATATCGAATTCTACATGTGATTTCTTTCTCTACAAGTTACTCCACTTAACAATTATATTCAGAAATTAAATTCTACCAATTTAATAGTCAAACAAATTTACTAACATTTACTAACTCAGTGGCTAAACCGACCAATTTGACCCTTGTACAAATTGCATTTACAAAGAAAAAAGAACATTTTTGTAATTTACTATCTAACATTTACTAACCCATTGGCCAAACTGACCAATTTGACCCTTGCACAAATTGCATTTACAAAGAAAAAAAGGCATTTTTGTAATCAACAAAATACAACACAAAATTTTCTCCTTTTTCAACAAGTGTTACATTTTCATTGGTCCAATTTGATTTAGTCTACTTTCCCTCCATAACACCCTTTGGTCCAATACGTTTCAGATCTCTTTTGTGAACCCTAAACTACTCTCTCTATCACTTTCTCTGCTCATCTTCATCCCTTTGCAGATTCGTAGCAAGCCCCCGCCGGCGACTTCAGATCGGTGCACCCCCTTTCTCCACGCCACCCCAACCCGTGTTCTCTTTTCTGCATTCTCTTCCCACAAAACCTTAGACCGCGCTGCCCCCTTTCTCCATCCAATCTATGGCCATCACCACCTCCAATGGAGAAATCAACACCATTTTCTTTCTCTTCTCGTCACGCTCTCTTTAGAGAACCAAATCCGACAACACCCACGCATCTTCATCCCTAACCTCCTCTCCCCTTACGAGTGCAAAGTTTGTTCCTTTCTTACTTTCCAATACTATTGCTATGTTTATGCTATGCACCATTTTCAATTCTAACTGGTTTTCTTTTGTTGAAGGAGTTGAAATTCGTTCACAAGTGTAGCAGTACCGTTGGTTACAAACCAAACGTCTTATCCACCACTCTCTCACATCTCATTGCCACCAATTCTTTGCAATTCAACATTCCTTTTATTCCAATCCGAGGTAACTTATTTACCCTAATTTCAATTTTTATCTTTTAATTGTTTTCTAGAATACAACTCTCATTTGTTTATTTTGCAAATTTAATTACAGAAAGGTTGAAAGATAAATTAGACGAGTTTTTCAAATGTCAGTTTGAGCTCTTTATCGAATTCACAGGTTTAATCAGGTTTGTACTACGCTCACTCCATTCTTTAACTTATGCATAAACACTTATATGATAAATTTTTATGCAATAAGCGATTAATTAAGTTGTTTTTACCATCTTATTATATTATGGATAAATTAGTTGGAGTAGAGGAGCAAGCATTGGATGGCATAATGATGATAACCGGCCTTACCTTAAACAACGACATTTTTCGGCTAGTGTTACTCAGTTAAACTCTCCTTAGACCACAATTTGATGTAGAATTACATTCTCTTCCGATGTTTTACGGGTAAGTGTTACTTAATGAATTGTTGCATTGTCAATTGTTAATTAGTTTATTTTTAATGTGATTAGGAAAAATTAGGAGTGAAAGAGGTTAGTGATTTTTGATTCCGTTCTCTGTCTATTTCAAGTTCAAAAGTTTCACCTACAAAAATATACATCACAGAGGGTGTAGGAATCTACTTTTATGTCTCTTGTAATTCTCTTTCAGCTGTCGACTTTTACGGCTACATTCTAATTTACTTACTGAACCAAGTCAGTGGATCATTCTATTCCTCTTTGTTTATCTGTCAATAAAACTATGCAGAGTCTGATCAAATTTTTTGATTCATGTATACTTTCTATACTTTACTTTTTTGTTAAGCTAGATATAAAATTTGGCTGTAATTTGCGAATGGTATCAGCACCTACTTGGGAGCTTCTCCTATTGTTCAATATCTTGAGAAGTACTAACCAAATATAATAATTACATCAAGACTTGCAGATTCTGCTTTATTCTTAGCGCCTATGGTATGCAATCTAATTTGTTCTTTACTTCATATTTCCCATCTTTGCCTCCTTTCATTATTAAATGCTTAATTTTTAAGTAGCATAATTGAGTTTTCATTCGTAAGATTAAGGCTATTTTGATGCAGTAGGCAGGTATGTATGCTTGAAATCAAGTTGTGGACAAGTTTTGATGCAAGTTTAGGCTATTTTTTGAAAGATGTATATGGTCTGATCAGATGCAGCAAGGTTTTTGGGAACTGCCATGCAAACTCCAAATTGCAACCAAATGATTCTTTGGCAGGTTGGCAAGTTGCAAGTATGTGTTGAAGCAATTTGTAGTTGATTCACAATTGTTGCTATTGTTTGATGTGGATTAAACGCAAAGAGCTGAGAACGTTACTGTCGGGAAACTACTCAGGTACGCTGCTTTTGATTTTTCTACGCGTCAGTGGTGAGTCTTTTTTTATGGTAAACCTGCGTGGTTTTATAGTATCAACATCTTTCACGGATATGTGAAAACTTGTTAAACTTCGAAATTTGAGAAACACATCCATTTGAAAACCATCAAGGTTTTAAGTATTTAGTTTGTTTCTAACTCATCAGTCCATGTCAGCTTCCGTAGGTTATGGTTATTCTATTCATTGTGGAAAACATTTTGATAGTTTCGTAGGTGTTGTCTGCCTGTGATTTCATTTGTCATCCTGCTATGCTACTATTATGATGTATGACATACTCATATTTTAGTAGTGGATAACTGATTTTGAGATATTATTTCAAAGAGTTAAGCGCATTTTCTTATTTCAAGCCAATCTTGCTGCTGTTGGGCCTCATTATGACAAGGAATTCGTTGTGTGCTCTCTTGATCTGCTTTCTAGAATAGCAGAGGGTCTTGGCAGTGGAGAACCAAGTTTGGTACTCATCCAAATCATTTATTGAGATATGAAACTTTCATTTTTGTCTGTATAAAACATCTCTTCTTCTCGAATGTTATTTTCCTTTAATATTTTTCTTTATTGAACTCTTTCTCTACAACTTTACTTTCTTTACTTCTCCAAGTAATTGCAGCTATTTGCAGTTGCATATTCCTATCTATCCAGAAGAGGCATATTTTACGTTGAACCTTTATCTTGCATCCAAATCTTTATTTATTTATTCTTTTTTTGGATTGATAAATCCCAGAAACTATTTTGCATTTCATGAACTTCCTATGTTGTTTGACATATTGATATCTGCTTAAGAATAGTTAAAGTTAAACCAATGATTATATGATTGCTATTTGCTTGAGGTTACCTCAATTACTATTTTTCAGGTTGCCAGCCAATTTATTACACTGAGTTTGTATAGCTTTTATAACTTTTTTGTTTAGTGAGAGGCATATGTCGAGTCTTGGATTTTATTTAAAAGATTTGTCATATCTCAAAGTTGTGTGGGAAGAGAATGTATTGTTGTTAGCATATGTTTTCAATGCTTGATATTGAATGATTTAATGCTAACCATATATCTG
This sequence comes from Vicia villosa, assembly GCF_029867415.1. Lineage (NCBI taxonomy): Eukaryota > Viridiplantae > Streptophyta > Magnoliopsida > Fabales > Fabaceae > Vicia > Vicia villosa. The sequence continues at coordinate 29,287,538 of NC_081186.1, read as the reverse complement.
TCATATCTCTTTTTCTAAAGTTCATTCCTTTGAATGATTTAATGCTATTGCTATATAGTGATGATAATTTCAAGGGACAACTGATTTGTGAAGGCATCGCTGAAGCATGGTCCTTGATGGACAACTGATTCCTTTGAACGATTTAATGCTATTGCATGTTTATTTGTATCTAACAGGTGTACCAAATTTATTACCACAATTTGAGGGATTGTTTTCCAAAAGAATGTAGTTGTAATGAATATTTTTCATTTTTTAGTTTCTGGTTTTGTTTTCAAATTATTTTCCTGTGAATAAATAATATTAAATTATTGAAAACATAGAACAAATTCTAAACAAACACCCTTTTTTGGGTAAGAATTTGGCAATGGGTGTTGAATATATGCTAACATTTAAGTTTGTGTTGGACAATAAGCTACACTTTAATCCACTTATAGATAAAAAGAATATTAATTTACAAATTGTGCCTTATCTATTTAACTGTTTAGTCAATGTACTATTTAGCTTATATTTGAAAAATCATTATTTTAACTTAGATAATTGCGTGATAGTATAATTTAGCAATCTAAAAAATCAATTTCAAGATAGTATAATTTATTTTTTAATTTAGATAATTTATTTATTTATTTCACAGGTCATTATCAACATAATATCTATTTTAATTTAATCAATAATTATCTTAATTTGAGAGACAAAATTCTTTTTTTTCTTTTTCAATAAAGGTATTTAATACACTTAAACCTTTTTTATGGATCATTATTTTAACTTAGAACCTAATTTTCATACTACTAATATCTTATTAGTAAAACTTTTTTTAATGGTTAATTTCCATTTTATATATGTAATTTGATCAAACTTCTTAACTTCACATTTTTTTGTATCGTTCAAAAAATACTACAACACAAATAATACACCCGGGCGACAGCACAGGTCTTTGACTAGTAGCTGTTCGTAGTTCAATTGGTTTGATCTGATTGAATCAAAAATTAAGAAGTTGGAGTTCATGAGTTTAATCTTTAGTAAAATAAAATAAAAATTATAACAACAATTCAAGTTTTATGATTTTTTGTATATATGATCAGATAATATAAAAACTGTCAAGGTTGGATTGATTAAATAAAATTTCTACATAGAGATGTTAAGTGGAATATGTTCCGCGAGAAAATCAGAATTAATTAGAAATCGAAGGTTGCAGATTGCAACAGTGGACTTGAGTTTCTGATGGGGTGAAAGGGGTTAACCTTTAAGGTAAACACTCCAACGCTCAAGTTAGTATGAAAGTAAGGTGAGTGAATGAAGTATGAATTTAAATTATATCTGAACAATGGCGTGTTCCATCCTTACATAGTAGAGAGGTTATAACCACTTGCTGATTGATTGCGTGTTTCCGCAAGTATACGGAGTGTATAAGAGTAATGTAAAAGATTGTCGATCCCACAAAGACCTTATAGTCAATCTATCTGTTTCTATTTTTATAGTGTTTATCTAAGGCGATCGTTAGACCGTTTGGAATAATTAGAGCAAAATAAAATAATAAACTTTGAAAAGGATTCAGAGAAATAATACTGGAATGTGGCTTTCATCGAACAACAATACTCTTCTTATTTCTAATTAGGATTACTTACGAGACATCATTTTCTACCTTGAAAAGGAATTAATTGAACAGGAACCGTCGCTCTCGCGTATTTGGAACCAAATTTTACTCTCTAATCTTTACCGGAGCTCTCACATTCCCCGGTTTCGTTTGCGTTATAGTAAACCCTTTTTTAAGAAATTAGATCTTTTAATCGGTTGAAAAGTAGTTTTGAATTGAAAGTTTAACTTAAAAGAATTCCCGACTTAATTCTGATTTCGACAGAAAAATACTATTAAAAGTATGTTTGTGAGTGTATTTTAAGAGATTTGTTCTTAAAAGGAATCCCGGTTTAAATCCGATTTCGTCAGAAAAAAATACTATTAAATGTATGTTTGTGAGTGTATTTTAAGAGATTTGTTCTTATTCGAGGATGGATTGAGAAATAGTATGTTGTGTTTGTTAGATGAAATAATTTGGTCCAAGTTTAAAGGATGAAATCGCACCTCGAAGGAAATATATATATATATATATATATATATATATATATATATATATATATATATATATATATATATATATATATATATATATATATATATATATATATATATATATATATATAATATGTTTAATTAAGCGTCTATATTAGGTTATCATTTTTTATTTGATTGAACTTCTATAATTTTTGGTATTCTTCTTTTTCCTTAACTCCTTTATTTATGCAATTCATCTTCTTCTTCTTATTTTGCGGTGCTAAGTTTTCAAATATGTTATTAACTCTGGTTTTATTTTTAAAGTTCTTCAAAATCAATTTTTAATGAACCATACAATCCCCCCCGGTCTTGTGTGTAAAGTCTCGAGTCCAACATGTGTCAAGTTTTACGATTATATCATCCATGCATATTTCTAGTGTTTCACCTATTTCTTCTCAATTTTTTTCATCATTCTCTGATAGGTTACCCTAACGTTCTTTACCTCGAATGGCATGACATTGTACTGATAGTTGGCTTGTTTGCTCCCTGGTGTAAGTGCATTGTGCATCTAAGAGGGAGGAGTGAAATAGGTGCTTTGAATAATTTTAGGTTTTAGAAAAATTTTACTTGATTTTCCTGTTTGATAATGATTATGAAAGCGGTAAAGAGAAAAAAAGTAAAGAACACAACAGAATTATACTAGTTCCTCTCACAATCTAAGAGTACGTCTAGTCCCCTTATAACACGCAAGAGATTTCACTATTTGTTAGAGCCTTATACAAGCCAAATCCCAGCCTCTATACACAGGTTACTAACTAAATCACCAAAGCAAACTACCTTACGATTTTACAAAGTAGAAAAAGAAAAAAATCCTCCCTTTTTCACTCTCTAGTTTCTAACAATCCTAGATAACAAGGTATATAAAAATTTGGATTTTTATAAAATGTTTGAAGTTGTAAGACTTTTATCAATTTCTAAAATTAATATTCTCTCTCAAGTAAACAATTTCTAGTATGTTACACAAGTGCTCAAAATTTAAATGATGAAAATTTTAGTGATGGAATGAAATTCAATGCAGAAAGATTAACCCAAACGTTTAAGACACAACGCACTTGGTCAAAATTGAAAGATTGAGTTTGAATTGTAATGAAAGTGGTGAGTTTTCAAAATCGAAAACCTTTGCTATTTATACATGCATTACACCTTTATGAAAAAGTACAATACTATGAATCAATGCCTTGATTGATAGATGAAATTTAGTTTCTGTTGGAATCAAATTTTATGTGAAAAGTACCATTACTTCAGTGGTAACCGATTAACCCATATTCGTAACCGGTTACAGCTGAAGCATTTTATAAAAATTGGAATTTTTCGAAGGAGTTATCGATTACAACAATTGGTTAACCAGTTACACCTAATGCTGTTCAAAAAAAATTATATATATTTTTGTTTGTGTAACTAGTTAACCATATGGTGTAACCAGTTACACCTGATGATTTTGTGAACAATACCTTTAAAATTAGTTTTGAAACAAAACCTTTTGATGTTGAAAGATATGTAATGCGTCAAGATAAAAAGGACATAATATTTCTGATTACGATTGGTATAATCGACACACATCCTCCATTTTTCCGAGGCCTTTCAAACTAGAACCATATTAGATAGTCATTCAGTATACTTCGCTTCTGAGATAAACTTGGCGTCCGAAATACCTCTCATTATTTTCTTGGTAGCCTTAGCCTTTTTGGGACATTATTTTCTCCGTCACTGAGATACGTACCTAGTTCTGTCGTCCATGTTCAATTGGTGACAAGCCGCTTGTTGATCAATTTCAGGCATCTCATGTGGAGAGATAGAAAAGAGGTCGATGTTCACTTGGAGACATTCAACTAGCATGGGCCTTATCTCAGGGAAGTTCGAAACCCGATCTTGACTGGCCTAGCTGGATTATCTCTTAGTTGCAGAAATTTGAATTCTCTCTGTCTGAAGTAGGTTTATTTTCGCTCTAGCGCGTGTTGAGAGTGAGCTTGTTGCAATTCTTCGACGTCAAGGTTAGAATATCTTCGTGGATTCTTCTACTGTTTCTCTTTGCTTCTCGCAACTCTGTGTTAATAGTGATTGGTGCTCCTCATTTGTCATGATAGACCATCTCAAATACACCGTAGAAACAATCGCAACAATCACGTCCAACTGTGCTAAGAAACACCTTTCTAAAATGCCTTTGAAGGGGCTCTTACACCGTATATTATGAGAAAAAGGAGAGTCATTCGTCCCTTCACTTGATTGTAAAACAATAATAAACTATTAGTAAAAAAACTCATCCTAAAATTTAGGATAAAATATAGACAATATTATTGCAAATTTGTTTGATATGGAATATTGATTTGTTTTTTTTATTCTTCCGGCGGCTAAAGACTCACGTCCAGAACATTTTTGTTTCTCATTTTTATTTTATTGGGAATATATTTCATTTTCTTACTTGTCTCACTTTAAACACTTCCTAATTTATTCATTCCTTCTTTATTTTTTTCTTTCAGTATTAATAAAAACACACACATATATACAATAACTTATTTTATTTTACTTTCTAAAATGAATATATACAATAAAATGAATGATGGGTGTAACACCCCTAATTTTATTAAAATTAAAAGTGTTGCATCTATAATTTGTTGGATTCATGAAGTATCGAAATCAATTTTTTCTTTTTCTTTTTTAATTTTTGTGATTTTATCAAAGAGATCTATAATTAAGAATTAAGGAGGGTAGGTAAGTCTTCAACACACCACCCTATATGACTTCATTCATATCTTGATATTCAAAATGTCACACTATTAAAAATAATAAATGTCGGGCCTCCATCCCTTTCCACGAACTATATAAAGCAGTGCCTTTCCTCCATATTGGAACAACAAAAAAAGCGAATACAACACAATGTTTCTCATAATATCTTCCATCTCCCTCGTTCTCTTCATTCTAATCCAATGGTATTCCAACTCCAGAAAAAGCAAAAACTCACCTCCTTCTCCTCCAAAATTACCCATAATAGGAAATCTCCATCAACTTGGTAAATTCCCTCACCGCACTTTTTTATCTCTAGCTAAAAAATATGGCCCTGTCATGCAAATCCATCTTGGTAGTGTGCCATGTCTCTTGATCTCATCCTCCGAAGCAGCACGTGAGGTAATGAGAACCCATGATCATCATTTTGCAGACAGACCCCAAAAGAACAATTACAAGATACTTATATATGATTGCAAAGATGTTTCAACAGCTCCTTATGGAGATTACTGGAGACAGTTAAGGAGCATATCTGTCTTGCATCTACTCAGTGCTAAAAGAGTTCAATCTCTTCGTTCTGTACGAGCGGAAGAAATCAGTTTAATGATGGAGAAGATAAAACATTGTTCGTCTACTTCAGAGCCGGTAAATTTAAGTCAACTAATTGCTTCGACTGTTAATGATATTGTTTGTAGGGTTGCTTTGGGAAGAAAGTATAGCGGTGAAGAAGGGAAGGGATTTAAAAAGTTGTTCAGGGAATTTACCAATTTACTTGGTATGTTTATTGTTGGAGACTATGTACCTTGGCTTGATTGGGTGACCCATGTTTCTGGAACTTATGGAAGAGCAAGAAGAGTGGCCAAACGGTTCGATGATCTTTTGGAGGATGTTGTTGAAGATCATATCAAAAGTTACAAAGAAGCCAATGATGATCAGGGTGAAGAAAACCATAAAGATTTTGTTGATGTTTTGCTTTGGATTCAAAGGACTGAAGCACTTGGCTTTCCTATTGACAGAATTGTCATAAAAGCTCTTTTACTGGTAAGTCCACCTTACACGGCTTCAAAGACAACTCTGTGTAAAACTAAAATCTCTATTTCATGAATTCTTATATGTTTGTTTATACACAGGACATGTTTATTGGAGGTACAGGAACAACAGCTAGTTTGCTAGATTGGGAAATGTCAGAGTTGATAAAGAATCCACACATGATGAAGAAATTGAAAGAAGAAGTGAAAACAGCGGCGAATGGTAAAACACAGATAGCAGAAGAAGATTTGGTAAACATGAAATACTTAAAGGCAGTGGTTAAAGAAACACTACGATTACATCCTCCATCTCCGCTACTAATCCCTCGAGTAAGCAAAGAAGAAACCGAATTCAACGGTTACCGTATAAAAGCTGGGACACAAGTTATTGTAAACATTTGGGGGATTGCAAGAGATCCTGCGAATTGGGATGAACCAGAAGAATTCAAGCCAGAAAGATTCTTGGACAATACAATAGATGTTAAGGGTAATGATTTCACATTGATTCCATTTGGATCAGGGAGAAGAGGTTGTCCTGGGGTAGTGTATGCGTTGGCTGTGAATGAAATTATATTGGCCAACCTTGTGCATCAGTTTGACTGGGAAATACCTGGAGGGTATGAGACATTAGATATGGCTCAATCTACTGGCTTTCTTGCGCATAAAAATACTCCTATTATTGCACTTGCAACCCCTACTAGTAAGTAAGGAGGACTAAATCAACAAGTTGGAGGCAATACAAATTACAAATATGAAAAGAAAAAAACTATATTGATACTAGTAATAAATAATGCAGTAAATCGTGCGCGAGCATCATCTTATTTTAATTATTGCAGTATGTTCTTGTAGCTGATTATGTATTAAAACTGCAATCTTTTGTATTTTTTCTGAACTTTCTTAGTACGATTTTGAATAAGGCAGTTGTCCAAATACTTTGCATATTGAATTTTTAATATATAAACTAAATGAGAGACTTTTGTAATGAGAGGTGAAAGAAACAAAGAGCAGCCATTAAATCAACTGAACATCTATGATTAAATCATTTTTTAAGAATTATTGTGGGTATTAACTTGCCTCTTCTCTCTCATAATTGTATTGTTCCCGTTCAACTCCCCTCTTTAGTAGTCTTTCTTTTTTCAATGTTATGAAGCTTCCATTTTTGCAGTTTTATTTTTATAAAGATAAAAAAATATATGTCTATGGACCAATCGTCGACCTATATTCTATCAAATAATATTTAAATTTTAAAATTATTTTAATAACATTTTTTTGTTGAGTTTAGTGCACTCAACTGGCGTCGCATTTTTTAGGCGAGATCTGACTGTTGATTTTTTTCTTTCCATTTTCTTTATTGTTGATTTACATGTATTACTTTACTATATAAGAATTACTTGGATCTTTTAAACAATTTTTGCTGTGTCTTGCAAGCTGAGACTTACTTTCCTCTCTGCAAGTTCTTTCCTCCTTTGAGCTTTAAAAGACTTTTTATTCCATCATCTTCTCATTTTGTATGAATTTTGTAAGTTCTTTCCTCCTTTGAGCTTTAAAAGACTTTTTATTCCACCATCTTCTTTTCTTGTATGGGTTTTGCGTTCTTTGATTCACCATAATCTTTACATTTCACTTACTTTTAATCGGTTCTTGATTTATTTTCTTCTCATGTACCATTTATCATCCTCTTTCTTACATTTTGTTGATTTTTTTCCTTCATTCTTATAATAGCCGGTGTAAGGAATATAATTGCAAGTATGATAAAAAAAACTGATGATGGTGATTCTTCGTCATCCACTGAGGTTGAAAATCCAAATATTCTAAATGTTGAATCTTTAGAGTGTTGAGTTTAGAATCTGATAAGATCACACGCCTTCATACTAGAGTCAGAACCTATAAAGCAAAAGCTACACAGTCGATCAAAACCGTTAGAGTATACAATTGTTCGTTAAGATAACATGTAAAGTTATCATCAACACTTAAGGCCAGATACGGAACCAATCTTATTCTTAGAATTGGAACTTAGATGTTTGAATATTGACAAACTGAACATAAACTTTAAGTGAAATAATGTAGAATTGATTTGGAAGAAGATAAAAGGCCAAAAGCATACTAAATTTCATTAAAATATGTGTTTCAATTAAAAGACTTAAATAAATAAAAGAGAGGACCCAGACTCAAACATTTTCTCACAAGTTATTTCTCTCTATGACTTGGATGCTTTAGTTCTATAGAGAGTGCTTGATGAATTTTGCGACCCTTGACGACAACAATGAGGTCAACTTATATACTAATACAATGTTAACCCTCGACATCGATTATCTCCACAGAACTTGACACGTATCCTCTTATGTGGGCTTCACTCTTCTAGTTTGCTTCCACGCGTCTTTAATGTTTAAACTGCTCAAACCAACCATCACGTTGATGACTGCATTTGAACCCCTCAACGATCTCTATCAAGAGTCTCTGGTCAACTCCTATAGTGTCGTCAAAACATCCTTAGTTTGGTTGAAGCCTAGACTGGAAATTACACTAAGTCCCCAACATCTGATGGACGTGTTGATCTTGACACTTTATCGAAGAATTGATTTTTGCAAATATTTTTGAGATACTGGACATGTTTTGAAGAAAGAGTGATCTTAATCTTACGAATATGTTCTAGAGACTCTTCTAAACCATGCCTAGTAAGTTAGTCCATTCATCTTGGTCGACGTGACTAGTGTGTGGAAGACTGGGTATTTTCATACTTAGTCATTTTCAAATGTGGTTATTAACATTCTCTGAAGAATCCTTCAGCTAAAATGTCCAAGCTAACACACTTCCAAGTAATCAACAACTAGAGCAATAACATTTTCTTTAGTGACATCTCACGGGGTCCAGAACAAGCCCATGATAGACAGATGAAAATAGACAAGAAACATCATCTAGTGTAACGCTCATCTCACCATATGGCATGTGAAATTATGATGTCTTTGGATCCCATTTCTATGCAAGTGCTGATACCAAGTTTTGGTCTATCATCGTCAAATTGGTTCTTTGGAGTGAAGATAAAGCAGAATCATTCATCCACCTCTGCATCTTAGGTGGGAGATAGTGAGGAACCATTAATGTAAGCTTGTTTCCCCATCCAACAACCTTCATTTCTTTTTTCGGACCTCTCTTCAGAAAATAATTAAATGAATATATGTTATTGTTTATGTTGCACCCTGGTTTTTACCCTACAATTCCATTTCATTCGCATCATTACATCTCATATGATTATATCATATTTTTACTAATTTTATTGTTTCACAATCATTTGCATCATTTATTTAAGGCATTAATATATTTGCATCTCATTAAAGAAAATTCAAAGAAAGGATATATATGTGTATATAGCATCATTCGCATTAGCATTCATTTACAAAGTCAAAATATACATGACATGTTCATTTTGCACATTTTATTCGATTTTATTCATTTTTACTAACCATGATTTTGTAATTTTAATTTTAATTTGATTTAATTATTTAAATTGAATTTCTATTAAAGTTATGAAATTATTTTCTTTGTTGCATATTTCTTTTGTTATGTTTGTTTTAATAGGTCCAAAGATAATTTTCTAGGCCCATGTCATTTTGACCCAAAGCCCATTAGTTCTTTTTTAGTCAAGCAAGTGTTGAAGATTTTTTGAGCAAAAATAGTTGGGGACCACTTGTGCCAATCTCACGGTTCCATTTTCATTCATTCTAGAAATTGCACTATAGACAAAATAAATAAAACTTCTGCACAAAGGAATGCTTTTCACCACCATGTCCTTCATCCCACTATCCCACTACCTTGCAAAATTCAAATTCCACTACCAGATTGTACAAAAAAAACAGTTCAATAGTCCTTGATCCTTATCCAATTCCTCTCTAAAATTCTCATCAAAAACCCTAATCCACTCTCCTATAAATGCAGCCCTCAACACGCAGAAGAGAAGAGGACGAAAATAACACTAAAAGCTCTGCATAGAAATCACTCATAGTCTTCCTCCAAAATCCAAGCAAAACAGAATTCCAGAAATAATGAATAAAACCATTCGTATGGTAAACTTTTCCAAGCTGTGAACTCTCCAATGATTTCATTATCATCACTGAACCTCCTTCTTTGATCCGTTACAAAACTCCTTTCTGGACATATTCACCAAGCAGATTTGAACCATTACCACAATACATCTTCATTACCTTCAAATTTTTCACTTCTGTTTTCTTCATCATCATTAACTCACATTGACATCAAATATCAAAACACGACCTTCAACTTTCACAAATCCATCTCCATCAGACAACTCATATTAACCTACATATTCTTATCCTTTTATCACCACATTCATCAATCCATTTCTGAAAACGTTCCTCAAATTATCAGTTTCATCATCACTAAACTCACACCAAAATTTCATCACAAACTCACAAATCCAATTAACCATAACCATCCGAGCCACAAGACCGACCAAACTCTTCAAGCAAAACGGAACCGAAGACCACCATCATCAATGCATCAAAGACCAGAAATTCAACTCCGACGAAGCTGAATCGCAAATTGCTTCAGTTGAACAACTCAGTAATCCTCCATTCTCTTCTTACGCTATGTTACGATCCATGTTTCCCTTGCTAAATTTTGGAGCCATTGATTGTTGTTGTTATGCGGTGTTGCTCTGTTGCTCCTTTTGTTTATGTTAGTTTGAATATAAAATATTTTTGAGAGCATTGAGAGGTGAGGGATCTATTTGGTTGCTTGGTAAGAAGATTTGAGAGAGTTAAGAACAGAGTGATAATTTGAAAGAGATGAGAAGATATCGATTTAATTTTGTGAAACAAGAGAAGGAGGGTTGTTGTTCATGAGATAGGTAGTTATTTTGTAAGAAATGGAAAGAACAGAGTCTGAGAGCGTGAGAGAGGGATCGAGAGAGGGGTAAGGATTGTCTGACTTTTGGGAGGGAACTGCCCTCTACCTTTCTCTCTATCTCTTTTCAAAATTTCTCTCTCTCACATCATATTTCCCTTTTTTTCCCTTCTCTTTCTGAACTCTCTCTCCAAAATTGCTTAAAGTCACCTAAAGTTAGGGTATTGAAAGTTAGTGAATCCATTCCCATCGAGAGGGGTAAGGATTGTCTGACTTTTGGGAGGGAACTGCCCTCTACCTTTCTCTCTATCTCTTTCCAAAATTTCTCTCTCTCACATCATATTTCCCTCTTTTTTTCCCTTCTCTTTCTGAACCCTCTCTCCAAAATTGCTTAAAGTCACCTAAAGTTAGGGTATTGAAAGTTAGTGAATCCATTGAGATACGATTTGTGAGTATTGGTAGTCTTAGGGTTTGTTTGGGCAATTGGGCTTAGGATCAGCCCAATCTATTTTTCTGGATATTACACCCCTGTAGCCTGTTACACCTCCCTTGTGCTGAATTCTATACTTTGGGCCTCCTTCTCTAGGGCCACACCTCTTTATTTTAATGTTGGTTTGTTTTATTATTGTTACTTTAATATTGTGTTAACTTATTTTAATCCATGATATAAACAATAAAAAAAAATTAATTTAATTTCTCATATTATTAAAAAATCCTAAAAATATTAGATTAGCTTTTAATTTATCAATTTTAGGTAGAGTTAGATTAACATAATTTTAAGACTTAGAATTCCCCATTCGTCATTTAGTTTTCTTTTTCTTTTCAAATTTTAAAACACTTAATAAATATCAAAAGTGGAGAACGGTGAGCATCCATGCATTGGGATTCAGTTCACAACTATCTACATTTTCCCTTAAAAAATACCTAACAAAAAACACTTAAATACCTAATAAATTTCAGATTCTTAAAAACTAGAGAAGGGTGAGTATCCTTGCATTGCGATTTAATTCACCATTATCTACATCAGAATTTTCTTTTCTTCTTTAAGAACATGTTAATTCCTTTCCACGACAATTGTGTAAGTCTCCAAAGGTCGAGCAGCAGTGGAATGCGACGTTTAACATCGTTCATTTAAAAAACACAAAACATACAAAAAATTGTAAGTCGAATTACGGCTGCTTCCTTAATAGGGATACGTAGACATAAGGTTGCGGGGCCTGAACGAGCATAACTTTGTAAATATTTTCTTCTTTTCCCCGTATTTTCTTTTCTCTTCCTTTTTTCGTGCGTTTCCCTTTAGCATTAGGTTTTATATTTTAGACTTTTAGATAACACCCTTAGATTTAGACTAACAAGAGCGGATCCCGTCGAGTACGACGGACATGAGGAGTGTTAATTTTTCATTGCGTAACTGACACCCTTACCCTTTCTCTTGGTCGTAAGACCTTTGTTTGTTTTTCCCTATAGATTTTACTCGATTTTTTCCTTTCCCATTTCTTGGGATAAATAAACAATCTATGGCGACTTCATTGATTTCCAGTTGATGATTTCGATCCGGGTGATTTTAGCTGGCGACTTCACTAGGGATCTTAGAGTGTTGATCCTAGTTCTTGTTTGTTTTTGTCTTTGGGTGTTTATTTGTTTATTTCTTTATGTTTTATTTGTATATATGTTTATATTGCTTTATTTATTGTTATGTCTTATTTTTTGTATATACTATATTTTTGTTATGCTGTTTCAATTTTTCTTGGTGGGTTGGGTTGATACCATGAGATAAAAGGCCCCGTATCCCGGCCAAGAGTTGTTACTTAGGAAACCTAGGAATATAGTGGAGACATGAAGGCTATTCAGGTGCAGATCTGTTTAGTGCGGTCATGTGATCCACGCTCAGACGAAGGTTTTGTTGTGAGATATTATTGTCACGTACACTATACTGCTACGATGATAATACTTTCACATGTACCGCTAGTAGTCTGTGGACCTTTTGACCTACCCAAGTCTAGTTTCAACCTGTGACATGGGGTGGGAATTTCTTAACAGATACATGCTGCTGACCGTCATGGTGCTTGTTTCCTTTGTGCTCCGTTGGTTTGACCATGTGTACATTTGGCATTACATTGCATGATCTTTTTGTCCAAGTTGCCCAAGACCTTATTTTCAATTGTTTCTTTCTCTCAGTTAGTTGTTAATTGTAACACCCCAATTCTACCCAAAGTATTTAGGCAAGAAAATATCAGAGTATTAAAATTTCATACAACACAATTAGGATGTTACACCAAGTAACCAAGAAACACCTAGAAAACAAACGGCCATCAACGATGCCAAAAGCATACAACACCTACCTATAAAACGATACATAACACACTGAAGATATGAACATAAAAATGTACGTATAGTTCTCACTCTCAAAGAGGAGTTTTCCAAAATAAAGTGTTTACAATACACAATGACACGTTATCACATATACATGTTCAAAAGAGTCGTATACAAATAAATAACAACAGACTCCCGACTCCCCGGTGTTACGTATCAGAGAAACCGACAAGACCAACTAGAGAACTACCTCTTCCAAAGACTCCCGAAGCGGCTAATCTGCAGGATGCCACTCAAGCATCAAATCAGCAGAAGGGTGAGTATATAGTTCATTACGAATAAGTATAATATGTGTAGCGACTAAAACACAATTAATCAAAATACAACACACGGATCAACATAATATCTCAAGAATAAAAGTCACGGCAATCCACTCATTCAACCACAATCGATATATAAGTAATGCGACACATGAATGATAACATAAATTATAAATACAAACAATGATGAATGAGACTCGACTATGCATATGCATGTGGTACCAAATCCGGAGTAAACTCCTCCTTGTCGTTAGGACAAATACACCTGGCCGAGCATTATGCTGGGACTTTATTCCACTCAGGAAGCCCGCAGGCTGTCGTCATCAAGCATGTAGCTCCCACTGATGACCCTTGTCGAGCATTATGCTGGGACTTTATTCCACTCAGGAAGCCCGCAGGTTGTCGTCATCGAGCATGTAGCTCCCACTGATGACCTCTTGCAACTTAGGCTAATATACCGTTACCGAGCATTAAGCTCCTACTGGTAACCAATGCCCGCAGGCCATCTGTTAACAGCATTCCGCCATTAACGTATTGAAATGTTATGATGCGCAAATATATGACTCTATTACATGACAACAACATCATCAATAATATAACACGATCATACACTCACGTTACATCGTTTATATTCTATCCAAAAGGATACATCACCAATTAATAACATCGTTATCAATTACATCACACCATAATTACCACACAGGCATTAATAAGCACACAACACACATTCACCGTCAAAACATACTTGCCACATCGGCATAGATGAACGTATAACACACTTATACACATCAAATTAATATTGGCCATCGGCCCACAACTTCATCAATACATCATCATCAAGTTGTAAAACAACAATTTAACAATGACAATACATCATTCTCATAACAACAATTACTTGCCATAAGGCCACACATCATGTTAACAACAAACAACCAAACATCGTCACATATCAAGAATGAACATTCATTAATACATAACACATACGAACATGATCTCATGTTATCGACAATTAATCATATACCTCGTATCAATACGATAACGTTCACACAACACATCATCATGATTTATCATGCACTAGTTTACAAAAAAATTTATGAAAATCAACCAACTACTACTACATCCTACATCATCATATAGAGCATGGAAATAGCTTCCAAACGTTTCAAACGACACATAAAACGAACACCCAAGTTAAAAGATACGACTTTTCAAAGTTTGGAAAACATAAACATACTTCATATGTTAACCCCACTTAGTTCTACCACTAAATCCTAATAAAAATAATAGGATACTACATCCTATGAACCATTTCAATAAATATTAGTGTAGATTATTGTCTTAGCTTTCCAACGCTTCGAACCGCGACAAAATCGGAGTTACGGATCAAAAGTTATGATCGTTACAAAATATGTCAAAATTGGAAAAAGCTGTAGGTCGACGCATGGAAAACATAGGTCGACGCATTGAACTCCTGTCACCCTCGGGTATGCGCACGCTGACCCAATAGGTCGACGCATTCTGCAGAAAACGCAGATTATTGCCTTTTAGGCTGCACAGGTCGACGCAAACCTCTGAGTAGGTCGACCTAAGCTTCGTAGAAACCCTATAATCACCATTTCCACCAACCAAACTCTTATAAACATTTCTATAACACCTATACATCATTATAACATCAATACAACACATACATACCATAGAAATAACCTAACATCAAACTTTTCATGGTTGATTC
Organism: Vicia villosa; assembly: GCF_029867415.1. Classification (NCBI taxonomy): domain Eukaryota; kingdom Viridiplantae; phylum Streptophyta; class Magnoliopsida; order Fabales; family Fabaceae; genus Vicia; species Vicia villosa. Next base: position 29,272,458 of record NC_081186.1, on the reverse strand, counting down.
ATCAATCTCTCTCAAAACCTAACATTTTCTTCAAACTTAATCAAGCCATGGAAATGGAAAAGAAAATGGAAACTCATCAAACACACACAACAAAGATATCATTTAATCACCATACAATTATTCTCAAACAAGCTTAGATCAAACAAAGACCACATAAGAAAGTTTTGGAAATTGAACAAGAAGAACAAGAACAAGAATAAGAACAAGAACAAGAACAAGAACAAGACTATAAGAATCATACATCCAAGATAAATTAGATTCACCCCTTACCTTGGATTTGTTCTTTGATCAAGGTTTGTTTTGATCTCCACAAAAATCTCTTTTCCTCTTCTTCTTCTCTTCCTTTCTCTCTTCCTTTTCCTTTTCTTCTTTCCTGTTTTTCTTCCTCTTTCTTTCTATCCTTTTTCCCTTCTTATCTTTTCTCCCACAAATATCTCTTAGCCACTTAACAAAATATCTCACTTTACGGTCCAAAATCAATTGCTCAGAAAAACCCCAAAACGCAGAATATTACCTTAATAATATTTCCAGTACCAAAAATATGAAAACCTTCAATTAAATATTAGTCCTCCATCCCGAACTAATACCGACTGAAACGACTCCAAAAACGGTAAAATTCCAATAAACGTCACAAACGTCCAAATTAAGCATATACTTATTTTTCCGGGCTTACAACTCTCCCCCACTTAGAAGATTTCCGTCCTCGGAAATATCCCAAACGCAAACAAACCTGGATACACCCTCACATCCTACTAACCAACTATCAAGCCACGAAAAACAACGACACCATCAGCACCAACAACTAATCACTCTAGCTAAAAGCAAAACAACTAAAACACAACAACGACAATGAGATGCAATGCCCATACAATGCACTCATCGACCAAACTGCAACCAGATTGTTACCATCATCAAAGGCAACACACCCCTAATCCCCCATCAAAGGAATTAGCTACATGTACTCGAACCATAACCATGGAAACGAGACATCATCTTAGATAAGGACATAAAGTTCCACGACATATATAACTTCTGAACAGCCTCAACAAAACTAGAATACCAACATCCCGGTCGCACAACATCCAAACAACCATGCCAAGACATAGCAGTCAAACATGTAACCAAAACATCTGGTGGTCTTATCATTCTTACCACGTCCACTGTCCAAAATTTGAACTCTAACAATTCATAAACATACGAACCGCGTCATTCACGCTTCTGATGCGCACTCTGATTTCCCGCAACAAACAGATTTACCAATTTCATATCCAACTTCCAGCTCTTTCTAGTATTCACCAGAAACTCATTGTTCTCTCTTAACAGACTCAACCTCTTAATCTGCTGTGTCAGCTCGCACACCAGACAAAAGTATTTGTATCATCTGATCAAAGGCAAAAAGCTAATCCAAACACATCCTTGTTTCATAACACGAGCCCTCATAGATCCTTAAGTGACCAAATCGTCCTCTCAGTCTGACCAATCTGTTTGAGGATGAGACGCCAAACTCAACGCAACTTTGTACCTAAAGTACTTTGCGAACCTTCTCAAAATTTCAGAAATAAACCTCAGATCTCAATCCAAACATTACCTTACGAAACACCATTAAACAAACAACCTGACCAATATACAACTTGCAAGTACTTCCATCGGTTAATCCATTCTTATCTGAATATAGTGAGCATATTTCGTCAATATATCCACAATAACCCAAATCACCTCACAATTACTCGAAGTCCTCGGCAAACCAGAAACAAAATCCATAGAAATGTTATTCCGCTTCCACTCAGGAATGGATAACAGTTACATCAAACCAGACGACTTCTGACAAGTCAAACACAAATAAATAAATCCCATCATATCCTTCGTACCTAAAGTACTTTGCGAACCTTCTCAAAATTTCAGAAATAAACCTCGGATCTCAATCCAAACATTACCTTACGAAACACCATGCAAACAAACTGTTAGAACAAGATTTGTTCTTATCAATTATCTTAGTTTTGATGATAACAATAATATGAATTTTGCTTAAGATAATATGGTACTCTAATCCAATGCAATTTCCCTTTCAGGAAATATATAAAGAGTACGCATAATTCAGCGCTCAGAAGTTGTGTCTCAAATGGTTCAGCGTGCAACATCAGAACATGGTCTGGCAAGACATCAGAAGATGGTCGAAGCAGAATCAGAACATGGGTCTATGGAAGCATCAGAAGAACATGAGATCAGAAGCACTGAAGATCAGAAGATGGTATCACGCTCAGAAGCACTTCAAGGTCAGAAGATCAGAAGATGCTATGCACCAAGCTGTTTGACTCTGATGATATTCAAACGTCGTATTCACAAACATCAGATCAGAAGGAAGTACACGTGGCAGACTACGCTGACTGACAAAAGGAACGTTAAAGCTACTAAAGGCTACGTCAGTAGACACAGCGTGAACAAGGCTCGAGGTAGTTGACAAAAGCGTATAACATTAAATGCAAAGCTGTACGGAACACGCAAAGCATTAAATGCATTCAACGGTCATCTTCTCAACGCCTATAAATATGAAGTTCTGATGAGAAGCAAGGTTAACGATTTCGCACCAATACAATTCAAATTAACTTGCTGAAACGCTGTTCAATCAAAAGCTCAGAATCTTCATCTTCATCAAAGCTCACTACATTGCTGTTGTAATATCTTAGTGAGATTAAGCTTAAATTGTAAGAGAAATATCACAGTTGTGATTATCGCTTTTAAGAAGCATTTGTAAACTCTTGAATAGATTACATTAAGTTGTAAGGAACTAGAGTGATCAGTTGATCAGTATACTCTAGGAAGTCTTAGCAGTTGGCTGAGCAGGAAGTCTTGGCAGTTGGCTGAGCAGAAAGTCTTAGGAGTGAACTAAGCCTAGAGTGATCGTGTTGATCAGTAGACTCTAGAAAAAGTCTTAGGAGTGAACTAAGCAGTTGTTCCTGGAGTGATCAGGTTGTGATCAGAAGACTCTGGAAGACTTAGTTGCGGCTAAGTGGAAAACCATTGTAATCCGTGCGATTAGTGGATTAAATCCTCAGTTGAGGTAAATCATCTCTGCGGGGGTGGACTGGAGTAGCTTCGTTAACAGCGAACCAGGATAAAAATAATTGTGCAATTTATTTTTATCGTCCAAGATTTAAAGTCACACTTATTCAATCCCCCCCCTTTCTAAGTGTTTTTCTATCCTTCAATTGGCATCAGAGCGCCGGTTCTAAGGTGCAAGCACTTAACCGTGTTTAGAAAAGATTCAGGAAGAGAAAAACGCTTCATTTAAAAGATGGTTGATGAAAGTGAAAGGACTATACCTACACCTGCATCTACATCTGGCTCTGCTGAGCAATACAACGGTAACAATGGTTATACTAGACCGCCGGTATTTGATGGTGAAAACTTTGAATACTGGAAAGATAAACTGGAAAGTTACTTTCTGGGTCTAGATGGTGATCTATGGGATCTTCTGATGGATGGTTACAAACATCCTGTAAATGCCAGAGGCGTAAAGCTGTCAAGGCAAGAAATGAATGATGATCAAAAGAAGCTTTTCAGGAATCATCATAAATGTAGAACTGTTTTGCTGAATGCTATCTCTCATGCTGAGTATGAGAAGATATCTAACAGGGAAACGGCCTATGACATATATGAGTCCTTGAAAATGACTCATGAAGGAAATGCTCAAGTCAAGGAGACAAAAGCTCTTGCCTTAATCCAGAAGTATGAAGCCTTCAAGATGGAGGATGATGAAGACATTGAAAAGATGTTTTCGAGATTTCAAACTCTGACTGCTGGATTGAGAGTTCTTGACAAGGGATACACCAAGGCTGATCACGTAAAGAAGATCATCAGAAGCTTACCCAGAAGATGGGGTCCGATGGTGACTGCATTCAAGATTGCGAAGAATCTGAATGAAGTTTCTCTGGAAGAGCTTATCAGCGCCTTGAGAAGTCATGAAATTGAGCTGGACGCAAATGAGCCTCAAAAGAAAGGTAAGTCTATTGCATTAAAATCTAATATCAAGAAATGCACTAACGCTTTTCAGGCTAGAGAAGAAGATCCTGAAGAATCAGAATCTGAAGAAGAAGATGAACTGTCCATGATTTCCAGAAGGCTAAATCAACTCTGGAAGACCAAGCAAAGGAAGTTCAGAGGCTTCAGAAGTTCAAGGAAATTTGAACGTGGAGAATCTTCTGATGAAAGAAGATTTGACAAGAAGAAGGTCATGTGCTATGAATGCAATGAGCCTGGACACTACAAGAATGAATGTCCAAATCTTCAGAAGGAAAGTCCCAAGAAAAAGTTTCATAAGAAGAAAGGTCTTATGGCAACCTGGGATGAGTCAGAAGATGATTCAGAAGATGAGCAGGCCAACTGTGCGCTGATGGCGACAGAAGATGACGGATCAGAATCTACATCAGAATCAGATTCTGAAGAGGTATTTTCTGAACTTACTAGAGATGAGTTAGTTTCCGGTCTAACTGAACTTCTGGAACTCAAGTCTCAGATTAGTCTCAAATACAAAAAGCTGAAAAAGCAATTTGAATTTGAAACAAAGAAGCTTGAGTTGGAGAATTCTGAATTAAAAGAAAAACTTTTAAAATTATCCAATAATGTTGGATCTCCTTCTGATTCAGAAAAATCCACTCCTAGTCTGAACCATATTCTGAAAGAATATGATTTAAGTTTCAGAAAGTTCTTATCTAGAAGTATTGGCAGAAGTCAGCTAGCTTCTATGATATATGCTGTGTCTGGAAACAAAAGAGTTGGCATTGGTTATGAGGGTGAAACCCCATACAAACTTGAACCTGTTGATGAAATGAAACTCACATACAAGCCATTGTATGATCAGTTCAAGTATGGCCACTCTCATGATATTAGGCACACTTCACATGCACAAAGTTTTCACATTACACACACCAAGAAACATGTGACACAACCTAGGAAATATCATGAAACTCACATTAAGAATTATCATGCTGTTCCTCCTATTGCTTACAATGTTAAACCCAAGTTCAATCAGAACTTGAGAAAATCTAACAAGAAAGGACCCAAGAAGATGTGGGTACCAAAGAAAAAGATTATTTCTTTTGCAGATTCTCTTGATAACAAAGAAGACAACATTCAACATGACCTGACACCTGGATTCAAGTTGGTCTCAACACTTGAAGGGAAGAAAGATTGTCTTTCAAGTTCTGGTTCTTAAATCTGTTGAAGAAACTTTGTTTGTAGGAATTCAGAAAAGAAAGTTTATTAGTCTTGGAACCATCTGTTTTGTTTGTCTCTAAAGCATTGGTGTTTCATTCTTGATTTTTCTGATTGCTCTAAATGCTACAGAATATACAACATTGAAACATTAATTGTGGACAAATCAGTAAACATCTGTTTTGATGATAAACTTGTTTCTGATGAAACAAAGAGCTTAAGAATTTCTGCAGATACAGTTTTGTCTTATCAGAAGCTGCAGAACAAAGAAGTATACCTCCAGAAGCTGTGTATATCAGAAGTAATGGATCAGAAGATCATTCAGTCTTATATCAGCACACTTCAGAAGGAGTATTTCCAGAAGAGAAACTTGATCAACTCAGAAGAAGTGATCAGAATCTGAAGGCGTAAAGTCTATTCTTAATACAGCTGTCATCTATTATCTGATGATGAACACGTATCTGTACGGTTAGTACAAAGCGTGCAGTTGAAAAGACGCCGACCTAGGTAACTGTATTAAATCATTTCATTTACTGTGTCCTCTCTCTCCTAATGTCAATTCTCATTAAATGCATATTGATTTTTTTTTAAATCTTTTAAATAACCCGCTTCATCTTCATTCTCATTTTTTCTCTCTTTCTCTCTCTGTTGTGCATTCACATTGTTGCATCTTTCTTCAAACCCTAGTTCTTGATTTGATCACAAAGCATTATCATAATGAATCCATCCTCTCGTTCATCAATCTCTAAAGATAGTATCACTTCCACACAGAACCGTTTAAGCAAAAATGATGCTCCGTTGAAAACATGCTTAATACCCACGAAAGAACTGGAAGTTCTATGTGAATCGGCTGTGGACATCAACAACCTTAAAGCAAATGGCTTTCAGTGTGATGCAAGAATCTTAGAGCAAGGATGGTCTAAATATCTTGATAGATTGGTTGGTCCAATCTATCCTGAACTTGTAAAGGAGTTTTGGGTACATGCAACAGTTACCCCAACTGCCATCATTTCATTCGTGCTAGGGCATGAAGTGACTATCACTGAGAAACTCATCAGAAAGCTGTACAATCTTAATGATGAAGAAGGTTGGTCTGAATTTCAACCCCATACAGTTGACTGGACTTTAGTTGAAAAACAAATCTCTACGGTTGTTGGAACTGACTCTGCTTTTACGGGCAACTTAAAGCCTTTTTATAAAGTATGGGCTGAGATTATCCTGGGTTCTCTTCACCATAGAAAAAAGATGCGCTGCTCCTCCTACATCAGCCCGACTCACAAGTATACTCTTTTCTGCATTGGCAAAAAGATAGAGATCAACATCTCTCATATTCTATTTGAGAATCTGAAAACCTCTATCTTTGAGTCAAGAGAAGATGAAAGGGCGAAGTACCCTCATATTCCAAGAACAACCATTCCTTTCGGAAGGATGATTTCAGACATTCTGATTGAAAGCAAAGTGGTGGACTCCATCAGAAATCGTAATGCCTCGCATTTTCTTGGAGTAACTCAAGGTCCCATCTTCAATGGTGTTGATCTGTTCGGACTGGAAGTCATTAAGAATGTACCTGTTATGTGCACAAGCTTTCCTGACATTCTGTCCAGAAGAATTGCTGTTAAAGGGTTCATCTCTCTGTTTCATAAAGAACTTGATCAAGTTGTCAAGTTTTACTTGGAAGATTGCGTGAGGAAGCAATCAGATGTTGATCCTGCTTGGATCCGTGGCAGAGTACTTCCGTCTAAAGAAGATATTCTGAAGAAGGATAAGAAGGAACGACAGGCAAGGTTAAAAAGAAAGGCTGAAGAAGATGAGGCTGAAAGAGCCAAGAAGTTGAGGGTCACCTATGATCCTGACAAGGTGGACTCTAAAGAACGAAGAGATAAAAGGATCAGAGATTCTTTTCGCAGAACCAGATCTTCTTCCTCTTCTTCTGTACAAATCTCCAGAAATGTCCTTACTCCATCTCCTTCTGTCCCTAAACCATCTTTCCAACCACCTCCATCTGAACCAAAAGTAAACTTCACTCTACCAAATCCTTCTCCATCATCCTCCTCCTCTCCCATTCTAAACCCCACACCGTTGAGCATTCTTCCACCAACTCCTTCTGATAATTTCCCCTCACCAATTCCCTTTACAAATACTCCACCCTCTCCTCAATTCATTCCATCTGACACTCCAACCTCATCAATCATTCTCTCAGATATTCCCTCCTCATCAACCACCGCACCTCCATCTTCTTTATTCCATCCATTACCTACCAGAAAATCCCAACCCTACTGTCTTCTCTATCCTGACTACAAATTCACCTTCAATCCGCCTGAACCTGAACCTTCTACATACCTGGAACTCTTCAGACATGAGGTGATTAGTAGTCTAGACCTTCTGAAGGATGCATTCCTAAATGGTCTGGATGATGTTTCTACAAGAAATCTCTGGAGAAGATTTCGCAAGGATTTTCAAGCAGAAGCAATGGGTGTTCAGAAAAGACTAGTGGCTGCTGCCCCTGGTTACCCTGGTTACCTTCTGGAGGAAGATAATGGTATATACTACCATCCTCTCAGAAATTGTGTTGCTGCTGAGGAGAAGCCCTTTGTGGATGAATTGGAAGTATTGAGACTGGCTGCTGCAATGGAAGCAAACCCATGCAGGGACATGGTTATCTGGATTCCTGAGTATCCTGTTCTGCTTGGAGACTTCAAGACCTTATTTGACTTTCTGAGGGAAAACCCGTCTGTGAAAGACCCAAGCTTGGTCATTCCAGAAGTCGTTGACCCACCAGAAGTTGAAGGTCCTTCTGCTCCCAGGAATTTAGCTGCCATTCTTCAGGCTCTAGAGAATGGAGACTCTGAAATTCCTGCTGCAGAGTATGGAGATGCTTCTATGCAAGAAGCAGATGCTGAAGATCATGTTGCTAAATCAGACCCTGTTGAGGATATCCCAGCAAATGATACTTCTATGGAAGCTGCAGATCAACATGTCATTCCTGTGGTTGAAAGCGGTGAAACTTCTCTTGATGAACCTTCTCGTCTTGCAAGGACTCTAGAAGCGATTCAGAGGAGACAGGATGAGCAAAGCTCACTCAATGAGAAGTATGATGCTTTCATTGAGAGGCAAGAAGGACACAACAATGATGTCAAACAGATGCTGGCCAAGATCTTGTCAAGACTAGGGCCATCTTAGATTGAGTCTGTGGTGTTTCTTTCTTTTCTTTGCATCTGTTTTGTTTCTGTGCATCTGATTTTTTCATCTTGTACTTCTGTACACATTGGTTGAACCTTAATGAAATCATCTTCTTCCTCCATGTGTTCTGTTTTATACATCTGAATCTTTTTAAAATATTCTTTTTGATGTTATGACAAAAAGGGGGAGAAAGATAAATGATAAATGATTTGATTAAATCTATCAGTTGCTGGGTAAAGGCTTCCACACATTCACTAACAAGAACTGCAAGTTCTATATGGTTTAAGTGTTTTGCAGGTACAGAGAAGTGAAGTGAATCTTCAAAGCAAACACTAGAAGCAAAACCATGGAAACTGAAGCAAGCTAAGTGCTATCAAGCTTCAGAGATCAGAAGCAAGAAAGAAGAATGAATCAGAAGCACTGATAATAGAATTTGAATATCATTGTCTATCCTGTTATGACAAAATTCTATTTGCTTTGATACATATAATGTTATGGCTCTGATACATTATTTGCTCTGATACATGTTTTTAGCCTAAAATGCTCTGATACATTTAGCTCTGATACATATCATGTATTTGAATATACATTTTATGTTCTAACTCGTTCATGCTGACTTTTGTCGTTTAGTTTTTGTTCTGTAACATTTCAGGATGTAGAGATGCTCTGATGATGCTCTGGTACATTCAACAATGTTCTGATACAAATCTAGCATGAAGTGATGTTGGTAGACATTCAAAGTTCTGAAGCTATCCGAGGGAAGCAGAAATCAGAAGATGTGAATGTTCTAAAAGATCCAGTAATTCAAGTTCTGAAGCTGTCCTGAATGGAAGCAGAAGTCAGAAGCTGTGAATGTTCTGAAGATCAAAGAAATTCAAGTTCTGAAGCTGTCCTGAATGGAAGCAGAAGTCAGAAGCTGTGAAGGTTCTGAAGATCAAAGAAATTCAAGTTCTGAAGCTGTCAAATGGAAGCAGAAGTCAGAAGCTATGAATTCTCTGAAGGCAGAAGCTCATATGATCGTCTCTACCGAAATAATCAGGGAAGTCTTTTATCAAAGTTCTTCGAGTATTTATTTCAGGGGGAGATTATTTATCTCAGGGGGAGATTGTTAATCTCAGGGGGAGACATATTCATATGCTTATGCTATAGCTGTGTAATTTGTCTTTTGCCGTCTACTCTTTCTGATCGCAAATTCATATCATTTATATATGTTTTTGTCATCATCAAAAAGGGGGAGATTGTTAGAACAAGATTTGTTCTTATCAATTATCTTAGTTTTGATGATAACAATAATATGAATTTTGCTTAAGATAATATGGTACTCTAATCCAATGCAATTTCCCTTTCAGGAAATATATAAAGAGTACGCATAATTCAGCGCTCAGAAGTTGTGTCTCAAATGGTTCAGCGTGCAACATCAGAACATGGTCTGGCAAGACATCAGAAGATGGTCGAAGCAGAATCAGAACATGGGTCTATGGAAGCATCAGAAGAACATGATATCAGAAGCACTGAAGATCAGAAGATGGTATCACGCTCAGAAGCACTTCAAGGTCAGAAGATCAGAAGATGCTATGCACCAAGCTGTTTGACTCTGATGATATTCAAACGTCGTATTCACAAACATCAGATCAGAAGGAAGTACACGTGGCAGACTACGCTGACTGACAAAAGGAACGTTAAAGCTACTAAAGGCTACGTCAGTAGACACAGCGTGAACAAGGCTCGAGGTAGTTGACAAAAGCGTATAACATTAAATGCAAAGCTGTACGGAACACGCAAAGCATTAAATGCATTCAACGGTCATCTTCTCAACGCCTATAAATATGAAGTTCTGATGAGAAGCAAGGTTAACGATTTCGCACCAATACAATTCAAATTAACTTGCTGAAACGCTGTTCAATCAAAAGCTCAGAATCTTCATCTTCATCAAAGCTCACTACATTGCTGTTGTAATATCTTAGTGAGATTAAGCTTAAATTGTAAGAGAAATATCACAGTTGTGATTATCGCTTTTAAGAAGCATTTGTAAACTCTTGAATAGATTACATTAAGTTGTAAGGAACTAGAGTGATCAGTTGATCAGTATACTCTAGGAAGTCTTAGCAGTTGGCTGAGCAGGAAGTCTTGGCAGTTGGCTGAGCAGAAAGTCTTAGGAGTGAACTAAGCCTAGAGTGATCGTGTTGATCAGTAGACTCTAGAAAAAGTCTTAGGAGTGAACTAAGCAGTTGTTCCTGGAGTGATCAGGTTGTGATCAGAAGACTCTGGAAGACTTAGTTGCGGCTAAGTGGAAAACCATTGTAATCCGTGCGATTAGTGGATTAAATCCTCAGTTGAGGTAAATCATCTCTGCGGGGGTGGACTGGAGTAGCTTCGTTAACAGCGAACCAGGATAAAAATAATTGTGCAATTTATTTTTATCGTCCAAGATTTAAAGTCACACTTATTCAATCCCCCCCCCCTTTCTAAGTGTTTTTCTATCCTTCACAAACAACCTGACCAATATACAACTTGCAAGTACTTCCATCGGTTAATCCATTCTTATCTGAATATAGTGAGCATATTTCGTCAATATATCGACAATAACCCAAATCACCTCACAATTACTCGAAGTCCTCGGCAAACCAGAAACAAAATCCATAGAAATGTTATTCCGCTTCCACTCAAGAATGGATAACAGTTACATAAAACCAGACGACTTCTGACAAGTCAAACACAAATAAACAAATCCCATCATATCCTTCTTCATTACCTTGCCACTAAAAATGACCTTCTCAAATCTTGATACATCTTAGTAGCATCAGGATGAATACTCAAATCACTACGACGCGCTTCATCCAAAGTCCTCTTTTCAAATCTGAACATTAGGAATACAAACTTAATCATGACATCCCAAGACATTGTTCTTATCAATCAGAAGATCACTATCTTTATCTTTGACTAATCAATGTCATCTTATTAACCCATTCAAATCTGATTTCTGACCTTTTCTAATCTCATCAAGAATACCATAAGTAAGCTTTCACATATAAAGCTCAACAGCCGAAGAAGTCGCTTCACAAACCAAACTCAAATCTCACAACTGTTTCAACAGTCACAAAACTCGAATCATCGACATAGACGAATGCGATGGTTTCTCATATTCAACTCATTCTGATCACACGAATACTTCAAGCTCTTGTAGTCACTTACACACACAAATCTCGATCCGAATAATTAATGCCTTCAAATTTCCCAAACAGAAATTAGAACTGCCAACTCTAAATCTTGTGACAGATAAATCCTTTCAAAAATCTTAACTTGCACAAAAGCATAAACCACCACTTACCCCTTTCTGCATTAGAACTTCTTGCAAAACCAACAAAGTAACATTCCAAAACACCACAAACAGTTCTAACAGATCCGACGAAATCAAAATAGGATTGATAGTCAACCTCCTCTTAAACCCTTGAACATTCACTCCACTCAACCAAAAACTCTCATAAGGAAACTTAGCTAACAACTTCTTCTTCCCAACACGGACAAAATAATTCTCAAATACTTAGCATGATCATCTTCACACTGATGATACCCATACCTCAAATCAAACTTGCAAAACAAACAAGCTCCAACCAACTTGATCCGTCAAAATATCAATCTTCGAAAGTGGATACTTTTCCTTAATTGTCACTTTTCTCAATTGTCTAAAATCGACACAAAGCCTCATAGAATCTTCCTTCTTAACCAACAAAACAGATGCACCCTACGGCGACACACTCGAACGAACAAACCTCTTCTCCAGAAAATCCTTAAGTTGACTCCTCAACTCTTTCAACTCAGAAGTTGGCATCCAATACGGAACCCTCGACACAACAACAGTTCTAGGAACTAAATCCTTCAAACAGAACTCCAAGACGGAATTACCCTTTTCGACGATGAATCACTTAAACCTTCAAGAAACACTCATACAAATGCGCAACTATCCACAATTCCCACCATCGCTCTTTCTCAAGAACATTTAAAGTTGTCGACAACATAAACAACGTCGTACCACCTTGCACCGACTCATTCACTTCCAATATTATCAAACTAGCCAGATAAGCTGATGTTGTAGAAAGTACAATTCAAATGTAAGTATTTTATATTATCGTATCCACAGGGATTGGAGCGATATCAAAACCGTTCAACAATTTCTATAGTTCTAAGCATAAGGTTTCAAGTTTGTTTGGTTGAAAGTTACGGAAAGTAAAAATGCGTAAATAACGAAAGATAAGTTTAGAGGAATAGACTTGTTGGGAATTGGTTTTCATCCACCGATTCAATATGTAAATCTTAGATCATTTATACATAATGTATGCTTGTTTCAATATCATCACGTATTGCTCACAACAAAGTTCATGTCTAAACGTTTGTTGAGATTTCTACCTTATGGTTTAATCGACGATTTCTCAGCCTATTAAACGATACGGTAGCATTAAGTTTCAATACTTGAAGTGAATATTAAACCTAAATCTATGTCTAGCATTTAGAGTTTAATAGTTGTTATCTTGGATCGAGATTAGAATCGTATTTGTCAATATCAATTCAATCCATGAAATAAACGGTAAAACGAAGATAACAACGATAATGATTCAAACATAAATTATTTATAACGCCATGATCAAAGAAAATACATACTGTTTGGTGAACTACGACCAATCCCAACAAGAGAGGGATTTAGCTTCTCATGGTAGTTTGAAGCTCAATGGAAGATTTGAGTTGGAACGACATCAATGACGATTTCTCGACTCTCGATGTATCTCCAGCTCCTTCTCCCTAAAAACCTCTTATATTTCTATTCTACTGCTATTACAAAAGTGTTACAATGATAGAAACTGAATGAATTTATTCTGAAATGAGTTCTGCTCCTTTTATAGCAGTTCTGGCCGCCTGAGTTCGCTACGCGAACAGAAGTTTGCTACAACGAACGTTTGCTTCAGGGTTAAGTCTTTGTTGAACCGCCAGAGTTTGCTACGCGAAGGATATTTTGCTACAGCGAATGTTTTCTTCAGCTTTAAGAAATTCAAATCTTCTAGAAACCACCAAAGTTCGCTACAGCGAAATATGGTTCACTGCAGCGAATGTACCTCGTTATTGCTTGCTGCTAGCGAAACTGGGAAGTTTGATTCTGACTTCATTCGCTACAGCGAAATATGGTTCGCTGCAGCGAATCGGGCCTTCGCTACCATTCGCTACCTTTCGCTGCAGCGAATGCATTGTTTCTGGATTTTTGTCTTTGAGTGCCTGGAGTTCGCTACAGCGAAATATAGTTCGCTGCAGCGAATGCTCTGTTTTCTGGTTTTTGCTTTAAGGCCAAATCCTGCACAAAAACAAACCAAACCAAGTAATCTTGCACAATAATAGTTTATTCAATAATTGGGGGTTTTTATGTGAGAAATAGGTCAAATAAGCAAGATAAGTGCTATGTTATAATAAGTCATTTTAGCATGAATAAAGCACTTATCAAACTCTCCCCAACTTGAATCTTTGTTTGTCCTCAATCAAAGTAAAAACAAAAGCAAGAGTTTCTAAACCACCTTCACATGATTAACCAAATTTCTCAATGAAGTATAGGAGGCACATGGCTCTTTGAAGTTTGAACATCCAAGGATAAATGTTTTATGACTTCCTTTAGTACTTAGACATATTCATGAAACAAGTATTCCACATAAAAACCATGTCAATCAATCCAAAACACTAAACATGTTAATCATGAATCACACTTACCACACTTTTTGTATAAGTGAAAATGATGAGGTATGTTGATCTCTCACATGACAAATTTTGCTAACATCTAGATCAATTCATACTTTCATCCAAGCAAGATATGTTGATAAGCAAGAACATAGATCACTAAGATCTTTTATGGTTGTAATGTGGCTAAGGTACCAAGGAAGTGTCATTTATAGGGATAATGGAAACAAAAAGGTTGTTGATTTTTCTTTTTAGAAGAGCATTCATAAATTGTGATTTTTCTACACATATTACTCATCCTACCTTTCTTGTTTCTTTCTTTTTGAATTCTTTCTTGTTGTTCATTTATTTTTCTTTTTTTTTCCTTTCTTACTTTCTATTTCTTCTTTTGATTCTCATATCTCTTTATTTTCTTTTGAAGAAAGTATTTTTTTCTCTTTTCTTCCCAACTTGAACAACACCTTACTTGCTATGAATGCTCATTAAGATTTGGCAAAAGATATCATGGTTTCAAGGTTTTATTCAAGGAAAAATAGAATCTATCATTTATGAACTTTTTATGATTTTTAAAGATATAGAACAATATCCATTAAGTGGTTTACTTAATGTATTGTTCAGTTCATCAATGATAGATTCATTGTCATATGGCTCAAAAGGGGTTGCAAAAGATCACTCACTCACAAGGGACAATGAGGCTATATTTGGTTTAGTAGTTATGCTCAATTTCAAAGAATTGCCTTAATCCCTTCTATGTCTTTGCGATTACCAACATAAATGCAAGATTTAAGCATGAATCAAACGAGTTAAAACAAGAATTTGTCAGTCTCCTTAGCATATAATGAACAATGGAAGGTTACCTCACTTTCTTGTTTTAGAACTAAGTGATTCATATGAAAACATGTCATGGCATAGGGTTGTATGAACTGGTTTTATGCAGCCTACTCATGTCATGTATATACTAAATTCTAAAAAAGCATTTAAACATGTACCTTGGATAGTGCAACCTTTTCAACTCATGTCCTTAACCTTGTTCTTTTGGTTTATGTGAAATTGATTTTCCACTCTATGCTTCTTCTTTCAATTCATTGTTAGAGGACAACAAGCATCATGAATTGGTCATAAGTCATCTATAGCTCAAAAGTGAAAACACACAGAAATCAAAATGAAGAAGATGGCATGATTGGAAAAGATTTTTTTTTTTGAACTTGCTGCGTTCGCTACAGCGAAGCAGGGCTTCGCGTAGCGAACTCTGCATTTTTCTGCAGAATTTTCTTTGTGCTATGTCATGCCATTTTCTTCCTACTAATCTATTAATTATGCATAAAGGAAATGAAAGCAATGAAAAGTTGGGTTACCTCCCAATAAGTGCTTGTTTAACGTCATTAGCTCGACGCCTGTTTCGAATAAACTTACGGTGGTTTGTATGAATTCGTCAAAACGTCCTTGCCACCATCATTTGGCCTTTCTTTACCATTTATCTTTTTCAATATCAGGCCTTTTTCATCAGGAGCTTTAGCTTTGGAATAATCATCCTCCTTGTGTTGAAACAATTTGAAGTTTACTTCTTCATCTTTGAACCTTACTTTCATCTTCCCTTCATCCACGTCAATCATCATTCGGGCTGCTTTTATGAAGGGATGACCTAAGATTGGAGGACTATCTTCATCTTTATTAATGCTTATTACCACAAAGTCAGTTGAAAATCGAAAACCATCCACTTTGACCATTACATCTTTCATTATGCCAATTGGTTCTGTGGTTGATTTGTCAGCAAGTTGCAACTTCATTGTTGTAGGGTTCAAGTGAAGATCTTCAATATTTCTTACGACGGATAATGGAAGAAGATTGACGCTTGATCCAAGATCAACCAAAGCACTATCAAAATAGATATTTCCAATGTTAACCGGTAAGGTAACTTTTCCAGGATCCGCATTGTTTTCTTCCTCCTCCTTACGTTTTCCTTTTTCTTGATTTTTCTCCACAACTATACCTTTTGAATTCTCCCCAACTTTGTCTTGAACAATGTCACTACCTTTTGTCGTGATTGCATTACAAGTTTCTTTGGGATTAACTTGAGTGGTGGCAGAAAACGTACCTCTTTGTTGCTCACTTAGTTGCTTCGCAATTTTCCCAACTTGCGTTTCAAGATTTCTAATTGACGCATCAGTGTTTTCTGGTTTGCCATGGACATTTGCATGAATTGATTCAAGGTATCCTCGATCTTTGAAAGCTTATCTGGCTGCGTGTAACTTTGTTACTGATTTGGTTGGTTTTGGCCATAGCTTGCGTTGTTGTTGTGCGGATAACCTTGATTGTACGGAACTTGCCTTTGTTGTTGATTTCCCATATATTTTACCTCTTCGTTGATCGGGGGACAGAAACCAGTTGGATGATCACCCGTACAAAGTTCACAAAAAGCCACTTGTTGTGATGCGTTTGACGAACCGTGCACATCTTTGAGTTGTTGAGGAAGCTTGGACAGCTGTTTTGTCAATTCCTCTACGGTTTGAGTGAGCAGTTTGTTTTGTGCTAGGATTGCATCATTTGTACCCAATTCCAAAACTCCAGGCTTCTTTTGGACGGTACCTCGATTGTGTTGAACTTGGTGATCTGTGAGAGCCATCCTATCAATGATTGAAATTGCTTCTGCTGCACTTTTTGCTATCAAGGAACCTCCAGCTGTTGCGTCAAGTAAAAGCTTCGGTTGAGGTAATAATCCATTACGGAAAATGTGGATTTGTGACATGTCATCGAAACCATGGTTTGGACACTTCCGAAGCATGGATTTATAGCGTTCCCAGGCTTCACACAAAGTTTCATTTGAAAGTTGGGTGAATGTGGCGATAGCTATCTTTGCATCCATGAATCGGTTGTGAGAAAAGAATCTGCTGAGAAAGTTTCTCTCTAACACATTCCAATTGGTCATGGTTTCCGTTGATTGATCGAGGTACCAATCCTTTGCTTTGCCGATCAAAGAGTGCGGGAATAATCTCATGAAAACGGCTTCCTCTTCAGCTTCTGGTGCACCTAATGTACCAGCTATTTCGTAGAATCGGGTGAGGTGAGTGTATGGATCTTCATGATCCAAACCTGCAAAAGGATTAGCATAAATAATTTGCAGCAGTCCTGTTTTCATCTCAGCTCGTCTTGCGGCTGGATTGTTGGTGAGATGGGCGAACCGCCTTGGGCTACTTTCACAAGGACCATTAACAACTTCAGCCATTGTTTCTTTTGATGAATTTGATGAGGAAGTTGATGTAGATGTTCCTTTTCTTTTCTGTTTGGATTTTTGTATCTTCGTTTGCTTCTTGTTCTTTCGGATTGTTCTTTCGATCTCGGGATCAAAAAGAAGTTGCTCCTTCAAACTTTTTCCTCGAAGCATAAACAAAAATTTCTTCACCTATCCAAACACTTGAGCAAACGTGGCAACAAACAGAAAAATATATACAATATATAAACAAATGCACAAAGCTTAAAAGTATAGAAACGATTGCGATGTTTTAATATCTTAAACGCCAATCCCCGGCAACGACGCCAATTTGATGTTGTAGAAAGTACAATTCAAATGTAAGTATTTTATATTATCGTATCCACAGGGATTGGAGCGATATCAAAATCGTTCAACAATTTCTATAGTTCTAAGCATAAGGTTTCAAGTTTGTTTGGTTGAAAGTTACGGAAAGTAAAAATGCGTAAATAACGAAAGATAAGTTTAGAGGAATAGACTTGTTAGGAATTGGTTTTCATCCACCGATTCAATATGTAAATCTTAGATCATTTATACATAATGTATGCTTGTTTCAATATCATCACGTATTGCTCACAACAAATTTCATGTCTAAACGTTTGTTGAGATTTCTACCTTATGGTTTAATCGACGATTTCTCAGCCTATTAAACGATACGGTAGCATTAAGTTTCAATACTTGAAGTGAATATTAAACCTAAATCTATGTCTAGCATTTAGAGTTTAATAGTTGTTATCTTGGATCGAGATTAGAATCGTATTTGTCAATATCAATTCAATCCATGAAATAAACGGTAAAACGAAGATAACAACGATAATGATTCAAACATAAATTATATATAACGCCATGATCAAAGAAAATACATACTGTTTGGTGAACTACGACCAATCCCAACAAGATAGGGATTTAGCTACTCATGGTAGTTTGAAGCTCAAGGGAAGATTTGAGTTGGAACGACATCAATGACGATTTCTCGACTCTGGATGTATCTCCAGCTCCTTCTCCCTAAAAACCTCTTATATTTCTATTCTACTGCTATTACAAAAGTGTTACAATGATAGAAACTGAATGAATTTATTCTGAAATGAGTTCTGCTCCTTTTATAGCAGTTCTGGCCGCCTGAGTTTGCTACGCGAACAGAAGTTCGCTACAGCGAACGTTTGCTTCAGGGTTAAGTCTTTGTTGAACCGCCAGAGTTCGCTACGCGAAGGATATTTTGCTACAGCAAATGTTTTCTTCAGCTTTAAGAAATTCAAATCTTCTAGAAACCGCCAAAGTTTGCTACAGCGAAATATGGTTCGCTGCAGCGAATGTACCTCGCTACTGCTTGCTCCTAGCGAAACTGGGAAGTTTAATTCTGACTTCATTCGCTACAGCGAAATATGGTTCGCTGCAGCGAATCGGGCCTTCGCTACCATTCGCTACCTTTCGCTGCAGCGAATGCACTGTTTCTGGATTTTTGCCTTTGAGTGCCTGGAGTTCGCTACAGCGAAATATAGTTCGCTGCAGCGAATGCTCTGTTTTCTGGTTTTTGCTTTAAGGCCAAATCCTGCACAAAAACAAACCAAGCCAGGTAATCTTGCACAATAATAGTTTATTCAATAATTGGGGTTTTTTATGTGAGAAATAGGTCAAATAAGCAAGATAAGTGCTATGTTATAATAAGTCATTTTAGCATGAATAAAGCACTTATCATAAGCCTATCACGTCCAGTATGATCTCGTCTACTATCAACTAGAGATTAAGGGTGATTAAGTCCTCAATTTGTCAATAGGTAGTCGACAATCATAATAGAGTATAAACTATCAGTACCAACATTAATAATATTCTTTTCCAACTTTTGCTCATAGCACAGAAGCACTATTATTCCATAATTCGTAATTCTCTCAAGATCATCTGTACCAGCTAACACCGACGTTCGATAGCTACGTACCAAAACACTTTTAACAACGACACCTCACACAAGGCTACTCGAACAACAACTTCGCAGTCCATCAGTAGCGTTAGAGTATCACAACTCTCTAAACTCCATTCTTTAGGAATAAACAAAATCTACTCCGAGACACTCCAACTTGATTAACAACCAAGGTCTTAAGTCCAAGTCACCTTCACTTCAGAAAACAACAAATTCCAACAACACTAGTACTGCTGCCCTCAGTAGCATACTAACATCTTGCAACCGAAACATATCCGAGAAGCATATCTTCTCCCCCACTAAGCATCAAACCACTCCTGTATAAAACCGACTAGAGGCACAACAAGTACTGATAGTGCTCCACACACTTATCACGTACTGAAGAATTAAACAAATTAGACAACACTGGCCGGACAGACCGACCTGCTTTGATACCACTAATGTAACACCCCAATTCTACCCAAAGCATTTAGGCAAGAAAATATCAGAGTATTAAAATTTCATACAACACAATTAGGATGTTACACCAAGTAACCAAGAAACACCTAGAAAACAAACGGCCATCAACGATGCCAAAAGCATACAACACCTGCCTATAAAACGATACATAACACACGGAAGATATGAACATAAAAATGTACGTATTGTTCTCACTCTCAAAGAGGAGTTTTCCAAAATAAAGTGTTTACCATACACAATGGCACGTTATCACATATACATGTTCAAAAGAGTCATATACAAATAAATAACAATAGACTCCCGACTCCCCGGTGTTACGTATCAGAGCAACCGACAAGACCAGCTGGAGAACTACCTCTTCCAAAGACTCCCGAAGCGGCTAATCTGCAGGATGCCACTCAAGCATCAAATCAACAGAAGGGTGAGTATATAGTTCATTAAGAATAAGTATAATATATGTAGCGACTAAAACACAATTAATCAAAATACAACACACGGATCAACATAATATCTCAAGAATAAAAGTCACGGCAATCCACTCATTCAACGACAATCGATATATAAGTAATGCGACACATGAATGATAACATAAATTATAAAGACAAACAATGATGAATGAGACTCGACTATGCATATGCATGTGGTACCAAATCCGGAGTAAACTCCTCCTTGTCATTATGACAAATACACCTGGCCGGGCATTATGCTGGGACTTTATTCCACTCAAGAAGCCTGCAGGCTGTCGTCATCGAGCATGTAGCTCCCACTGATGACCCTTGCCGAGCATTATGCTGGGACTTTATTCCACTCAGGAAGCCCGCAGGCTGTCGTCATCGAGCATGTAGCTCCCACTGATGACCTCTTACCACTCAGGCTAATATACCATTACCGAGCATTAAGCTCCTACTGGTAACCAATGCCCGTAGGCCATTTGTTAACAGCATTCCTCCATTAACGTATTGAAATGTTATGATGCGCAAATATATGACTCTATTACATGACAACAATATAACACGATCATACACTCACGTTACATCATTTATATTCTATCCAAAAGGATACATCACCAATTAATAACATCGTTATCAATCACATCACACCATAATTACCACACAGGCATTAATAAGCACACAACACACATTCACCGTCAAAACATACTTGCCACATCGGCATAGATGAACGTATAACACACTTATACACATCAAATTAATATTGGCCATCGGCCCACAACTTCATCAATACATCATCATCAAGTTGTAATAACAACAATTCAACAATGATAATACATCATTCTCATAACAACAATTACTTGCCATAAGGTCACACATCATGTTAACAACAAACAACCAAACCTCGTCACATATCAAGAATGAACATTCATTAATACATAACACATACGAACATGATCTCATGTTATCGACAATTAATCATATACCTCGTATCAATACGATAACATTCACACAACACATCATCATGATTTATCATGCACTAGTTCACAAAACCATTTATGAAAATCAACCAACTACTACTACATCCTAAATCATCATATATAGCATGGAAATAGCTTCCAAACGTTTCAAACGACACATAAAACGAACACCCAAGTTAAAAGATACGACTTTTCAAAGTTTGGAAAACATAAACATACTTCATATGTTAACCCCACTTAGTTCTACCACTAAATCCTAATATAAATAATAGTATACTACATCCTATGAACCATTTCATTAAATATTAGTGTAGATTATTGTCTTAGCTTTCCAACGCTTCGAACCGCGACAAAGTCGGAGTTACGGATCAAAAGTTATGATCGTTACAAAATCTGTCAAAATTGGAAAAAGTTGTAGGTCGACGCATGGAAAACATAGGTCGACGCATTGAACTCCTGTCACACTCGGGTATGCGCACGCTGACCCAATAGGTCGACGCATTCTGCAGAAAACGCAGATTTTTGCCTTTTAGGCTGCACAGGTCGACCTAAGCTTCGTAGAAACCCTAAAATCACCATTTCCACCAACCAAACTCTTATAAACATTTCTCTAACACCTATACATCATTATAACATCAATACAACACATACATACCATAAAAATAACCTGACATCAAACTTTTCATGGTTGATTCATCAATCTCTCTCAAAACCTAACATTTTCTTCAAACTCAATCAAGCCATGGAAATGGAAAAGAAAATGGAAACTCATCAAACACACACAACAAAGATATCATTTAATCACCATACAATTATTTTCAAACAAGATTAGATCAAACAAAGACCACACAAGAAAGTTTTGGAAATTGAACAAGAAGAACAAGAACAAGAATAAGAACAAGAACAAGAAAAAGAACAAGAACAAGACTATAAGGATCATACATCCAAGATAAATTAGATTCACCCCCTTACCTTGGATTTGTTCTTGGATCAAGGTTTGTTTTGATCTCCACAAGAATCTCTTTTCCTCTTCTTCTCTTCCTTTCTCTCTTCCTTTTCCTTTTCTTCTTTTCTGTTTTTCTTCCTCTTTCTTTCTATCCTTTTTCCCTTCTTATCTTTTCTCCCACAAATATCTCTTTGTCACTTAACAAAATATCTCATTTAACGGTCCAAAATCAATTGCTCAGAAAAACCCCAAAACGCAGAATATTACCTTAATAATATTTCCAGTACCGAAAATATGAAAACCTTCAATTAAATATTAGTCCGCCATCCCGAACTCATACCGACTGAAGCGACTCCAAAAACGGTAAAATTCCAATAAACGTCACAAACGTCCAAATTAAGCATATACTTATTTTTTTGGGCGTTACATTAACCGTCAAGCTGGTTCCTCCACACGATTACGAGACTAGAGCCAACGTCAAACAAAGAATGGTAGACCAAGAGAAACACAACATGGAAGTCAGAATGGAAATCGATGAGTTGAAAACATACATGATTAAGCATACTGAGATGATGCAAGTTATGATTTCTAGGGGAGAACCGCCTCAGAAGACTGTCATCTCCGAAGTTGCGACTGCTATTGTTGACCCTTTATCTGTTTAGAGGCCTCCTTCTACTTGGCCGGAATTTGGGTTACCTGAGAATTTCTCTCCAACATATGTTAATGCTTCTATGGTGGGTCAAACTTCTAGACAAGTATTTCAAGCACGAGTTCTTTCTGAACCTCCACCTGCTGTTCATACTACTGCTCAAGCTGTTCCAATTCATTATGACAACCCTCTCTATGATTACCGTTATGTTGGTCCTCAAAGTATCAGTCAAGGAGATTGTGGTGAAATTGAAGAAGTCTGTGAGCAATACTAGACATTGGAAAAGAGACTAAGAGCTATGGAAGGCAATTGTTTCTTTAGTGTGGATGCTGATAATATGTGTCTTGTTTCAAATCTTGTCATGCCTGCAAAGTTCAAAGTTCCTGAGTTTGAGAAGTATAAGGGGCATACTTGTTCAAGGAGTCATTTGACCATGTATTACAGAAAGATGGCTGCCTATACCAACAATAAGAATTTGCTCATTCATTGCTTTTAGGATAGTTTAAGTGGTGCTTCATTGAAGAGGTACATGAGTTTAGAAAAGGGTTGTGTTCAAAACTTTCAAGATCTAGCTGATGCATTTATGAAACAGTACAAGTATAACCTGGACATGGCACTTGACCGCCTTCAACTTCAGAATATGTCTCAAAAGGAGAAAGAATCTTTTAAGGAATACGCTCAACGTTGGAGAGAATTGGCTTCCCAAGTTGAACCACCACTATCGTAGAAGGAATTGACTAGCTTGTTCATGGATACCCTCTTCCTTTCTTTTGGGAAAAAATGATTGGAAATGTGTCTTCAAACTTCACTGATTTGGTAACAATTGGTTAGAGGCTAGACGATGTAATCAAGAAAGGAAAAGTGTATGTTGTTGCTGATTCTTCAAAGAAACCCTGTGATGTCTTCCAAAAGAAGAGTTAATTAGAAGAGTTACTGGAGAAGGAATTCACTCGTCCTAGTGTTTCTCCGTGGGGTGCGCTGGTGTTACTGGTGAATGAAATTCTGGTAAGACAGAACTCAGATGTCATATATGGATGTCATGACATCTGATCTGACACTATAAAGACAGACAAGATAGGAATACAAATAACAGTGTAGATAATAAATAACCCACAGAATCGTTCACCCAGTTCGGTTTAACTACCTACTCTGGGGGCTACCAAGTCAGGGATGAAGTACACTATTAGCAGTATCAATTCAAAGCTAAACTCCCCCGTTTACAACTTCTCACTTAATCACTACCCAATGACCCTTCTACCTAGGTTCTTGTTGTACCCCAATTTTTGACCATTGAGATCCCACCTCATTTCAAATATTAGGATCATCATCATCATTATTATCATCATGCATACATCATTTGTTAACCAAAAATTATTGTTTGTTGTTTGTGTCCTAAGACAGGAGGCTGATCAAGAGGAGACTGGGCAAATTAGGGTCTTGAGGCCCACAAAGGAATTCAACATAATTCTATGATTCAAAGGATTCTCTAAATCAATATCAAAGTCCATGGATGGTTCAATGCAAGATCAATCATCTTCAAGTTCATCAGAAGCTCCAATTAGGGTTTTTAACCTAATTCCACTATAGGGTTGACTTTTAATCAGAACATGGTTCCATGACTCAAACTATGATACAAGGACATCCAAATCAACATTATAATCCATTCACATCATTCATTTGAATAGGAAACCTTGATTCATATGAAAATCACAAAATTGTAGTTCATCTGGAAAAAGTCAACTATGCAAGTCAACCTTTGACTTTTGAGTAAAATGGTCAACTATGGACTTTTAAGGATCCAAATCATCATCATATGGATATTGAAGACATTTAATCAAATAAAATTCAAAGAATTCATCAAGAATCAAAAAGTCAACAAAAGTCAAAATTAGGGTTTTAAGTGATTTTTAACCTAATTTTGGGAACTTCAAATTTTGCCTACAAACTCAAAAATCTCCAAACATGAAAGTTGTAGATATTGAAAAAACAAACAACTTATCACAAACCAACTTTTGGCTAAAAGTGATTATTTTGAGAGATTTTGGATTAAGAAGGTTTATGTTATAAAGACTTAGAAAAATTCTAAGTGTTTTCACCTAGTTTTTTCTTAACTTTAAGGCCTTTTTTCTCCATGATCCAAAAAGAGTTTGAGGAAAATTTCAACAAGTGGAATAAAGTATGTAGCAAGGGCATTCCAAATATACCATTAGCATGAAATTCTATGGCTTGAGCTATGAGATATGATTTTGCAAACAAGGCTCCATAACACTTGAAAAACTCCATGAACATGAAGAAGTTATGAACGAAAACTACTTCAAATGCAAAGATTCCTTTCTTGCAGCCCCTATAACTTGTTCAAGGCACCGAACTCAGATGATTTCAATTGCTTTTGAACTATGATCCATGTGTTTTAAGCATTGTCCAAAGTTTCATTCCATTTCAAGCATAAAGTGATGACTTCCATTCTTGTAAAGCCACATTAATCACAAAGTCCACTCTCCTTGAGCTTCCAACTTGTTGCTTCTACATACACTCCATCTAAAACTCAGACCAAACATGTTTAAAGCAACCAACAACTCCAAGCATTCTTGTAGCATACCATTGAAACCATAACTTTCATGTTCCTTCATGAAGAAGCAAAATGGTACAAGTATCACATGTGAACTCCTTTTGATATGATTTTTCCCTCCACAAACCACAATTTATGCTTATAAATAGAGGGAATTGCTCATTGCATCCCTTACACCAGAATTTTCCAAGTAACCATACAACTTGAAGTTCTCCATCTTTCTAACTTTGCAATTTGATAGCCATTTTTAGTTACAGAAGTTCTGGGTGCAAACCAAGCATTCCAACAACTTCTAAACATCATTTGTGAGCTATCCATCACTTCCATACACTTCCTAAACACCTTAAACTCAAAAACACCATTTTCACCTCCATTAAAGCTCCATAAAGGCCTTATCCTTCCAAACTTCATTCCTTAAGCATATTGTCCAAATAAATCATCCAAACACCTTCCATATATCATATAGAAGCTGTCCAGGCCATTCATTAACATCTATAACACTTGTATTCCATTGTTGCTTTTCAAATTTTCCACTTTGTAGGTGCTATCGGGTTTGGAGTTGTAGAGGTGATCAAAGCATTCTAAGCAGTCAAACACCATCCCTGGACATCAAGGAAGCTTTCCAGATAGTTACAGCATTCCTGTAACACCTCCAAGTAAGGATTCAACCTCCATTTTCAGAGGTAAGAAGCTTGAACTTGAACTTACTCATTTTGGCATCAATTTAATCAAAAATTGTTACCATTCCACTCAGAAAAATGTAAGGAGTAAAAGCCCTAAGGTTTTAGGGATTAATTGTTAACATCCACCATTTAATTTAATTTTGAAATTTTACGGTTCATACTTTTTGCAGAAAAATTAGAATTATAGAGTGGAAATAAATAAAAATTAATTATATATTTGAATTCCTATCGAAAAAATAAGCAAGTTTGGTTTTAATATCTTTCAATTTGGTTAAGATTTGATGATTTTGCAATTTGGCCATTTTTGTAAAAAAGTTACCGTAACGTGAACACAAGGAAGAAGATGAAGTCCATTTTTCAAATTCATTGACTTATTTTATTTTATATTTATTGCAAAACGATTTCAAAATGACTAAATTGTTTGATCTAATGGTAAATGGCGCATGTTTAAGGCTTTGGTATTCAAGGATGTGGGCTTTTAGCCTCAACCTTGAGGGCACAAGTTCAAGTCCCATCAGCAACAAAACCTTCTTTGTTAGCACCATTTTATTTCACCTTTTAGTCAACTTTGACATTTTATTTAAAATAGCAAAACAATTTATTTTTAAGTCATTTTTTGCACACTATTTATTAAGATTATCTATTTTACTAATATAATTTTAAAATCACAAAAATATTTATTATTTAGTCATTTAAAAATTAAATCAAAAACAAGTCTTTAATATATTAAAAAATCGTAAGAAACTATTTCTTTTTGATATTTCCATCAAATAAACTCTTGTTATTTTTGTGTGAATATTCTTAGGGCTAGGTTTATGTCTCCCTGGACTATCCCATGTACCCTTAGGCCTACTCTCCTTTAGAGTATGGTGTTTTAATCACTAAAAATCAATTAGGCTTAAATATGGTTCCAAAATCCTAATTCAAAAAACTTCTTGATCTTTGCTTACCCATGTTAAATGTGATTTGTTTACCCTGATCATTGTCTTTTGTTCATGTACATGTACTTGTTGATTTTATCCTTGTATTCTTATATTTGTTATCCATTGTATTATCATTGTATATACTTTGTTTACCAATTCCTTCTTTAAAACCTTGGTAGTAAGAGGAGAATTATTCCCGATGAAACTACTCTTAGTCCATTGACCTTGTTTTGTTAAAACTCAACACCCAAAAAGATTTTGGCCACTTTGGCCCTTTTATTTTCCTTTTAAGAGGAACTACAAAAGCTCTGACTTCCCTATTGTTAAAGGGGTATGTAGGCCTAAGATGCGATGTCTTATCGAGCTCACTTTTAAAAACTTCTTTTCCCATCCCCACACTCTTTTTCAACAAATTCACATATGTTTTTTTTCAAAAGATGTACACAAAAACAATAACATTTTCAAAGGGGTTCCCATGGAGTACCATGGATATGAGGGGTGCTTAAAACCTCCCCCTTGTATAACAAACCCCTTACCCAAATCTCTGATAAGTTTATTAGTTTTGATTTTAAAAATTTCTGTGGGTTTTATTCGCTCTTTCTCTCATTTCTTTTTGGAAACAATAAAGCGCGATGGCGACTCTGTTTGAAACAAAATGAGCTAAGTCTTTCCATGGCTTTAGTCTCACCAATTTCACCGCTACAGAAAAGTGGCGACTTTGCTAGGGATACTGATCAAACTATTGGTGTATCTTTGGAAGGGTTGACCCTACCTTTTTTTTTGTTATTGTTTTTGTTTTGTACATACATTTGTCTTTTACTTTCCTAGGTGAATATTCGTTACTTTTAATGGGTTGTATTGGGAAAGGGCTTGATTCCCCTTGTGGTGAGACAAATCCTAACCCGGATTTAGAGTGTAAACTTATTATAGGAGACTGGTATAGTCATTTTGATCTCGAGGGACTAGTCCCAAAGAAGTCAATTTGAGATCCATCGCTCAGTGGAGGCCTCTTTGGAAGTAACTTTGTTGACCATGTAGTTGGGAATACATCGTTGCATTCAACTAGGTTGTAGAAGCTGGGGACCTATAAACCCTTAACTAATCTTGGCCATTAAGATGTAGTGTGGAAACTATGTTTGATTCATTTTCAGAATAGTTGTTACACGAGGCTACGTTTAGATGAGTTTCTCTTGGATTTTGTTCAAATGAGTATGTTGATACAGAGTTTACAATCTCCAAGTTGGGCTGCTTGAGTCTGGGAAACAATAGAACCTTGATCTACAAGAACAAAATAACCATAGTACACACCTTTGGGATGGGTAGATCTTTGGCTCCATGCTCGTGACTTTGAACCCTTAAACCCATGTTTTTGCTATGTTTGCATTCATTCATCCATGCATTTTAAAACCAAAATATCTTTCATGGAATTAAAAGAAACTATTTTTGTAAAACATTGTAGGAATGGAACTTGAAAGAAGAAAA
The DNA here is from genome assembly GCF_029867415.1 of Vicia villosa. Lineage (NCBI taxonomy): Eukaryota > Viridiplantae > Streptophyta > Magnoliopsida > Fabales > Fabaceae > Vicia > Vicia villosa. Next base: position 29,244,053 of record NC_081186.1, on the reverse strand, counting down.
ACCAAGAGGTACATTTTCAAGAGTCGGATGATAGAATAATTAAGAAAGCTTGGATCTTTAATTGTTAATTCTAAGAGTTTATGTGACTCATATGGGATGTTGTTATCTCTCCTGAGAACAAAGATGATATGGATGATTCACATTGAGATTCCTTAGAATTAATTTTGAGATTTTCTAGCTTTCTTTGTTATTCCTATCTTGTAACTCTTGATAGTGTTTGTACCTAAAGGTGACCCTTGTCCCATTGTAACTATTTAATGTGTTGGTACTTCGATGATCCTCGATTGTCCCTCGATGACCCTTGTCCCTTTTATGTACCAAGGATGCTTTGTCCCTTATTATTAATAAAATTTCTTCTTCAAGTTACCTTATAGTGTTTACATTTACAAGTTCTTAAATAATTCCTTGAAAGATATTTTGAGATATTTTTACAATTAAAAAAGATCTTTTGCATTACATTGCATATCATTTACATCCTTGGCATACATTCAGGTTGTTCAAAAATCGTATTCCAAATGTGTCTTTCAACAGTTATTTGTCAATCGTCAAGCTGTTTCCTCAACACAAGTATGAAACTAGAGCTAACAACAGACGAAGAATGGCAGACCAAGAACAACAAAACATGGAAGTTAGAATGGAAATTGACGAGTCGAAGACAGGCATGACCAAGCTCACAGAGATGTTGCAAGTTTTGATTTCTAGAGGGGAGCCACCTCAAAGAACTGTTGTCTCAGAAGTTACTGATGTTGTTACTGACCCTCAGCCTAACCAAAGGACCACAGCTACATGGCCATAGTTTGGTTTGCCTCTGAATTATTCTCCACCTTTTGCCACTACTGCTATGATTGGCCAATCTTCTCAACCAGTGTTTCAAGCTCCTGTATTCACTGAACCTCATCCTGTTGTTCATACCACTGCACAAACTATCCGAGCTCCTTATGAAAATCCTCTCTTTGAGCATCATGCTGATGATGTCCAGAGTGAAAGTCAAGAAGATGATATTGAACATGAAGGTGTCCAAGAACAGTTTCAAACTTTAGAAAAGAGATTGAGGGCCATGGAAGGTAATGAGTTCTTTAGCATTGATGCTGGCAACATGTGCTTAGTTTCTGACCTTGTGATGCCTGCAAAGTTCAAGACTCCGGAATTTGAGAAATACAAGGGGCATACCTGTCCTAGAAGCCATTTGGTCATGTACGTCAGAAAGATGGCCGCCTACACCAACAATCAGAAATTCCTCATTCATTGCTTTCAAGATAGTCTTATTGGAGCTTCACTCAAGTGGTATATAGGACTTGAAAGGAACCATATCCAGTGCTTCCAAGGTTTGGCTGACTCCTTCATGAAGCAGTACAAATACAACCTCGACATGGCCCCTAACCGTCGTCAACTACAAAACATGTCTCAAAAGCAGAAAGAATCCTTCAAGGAGTATGCTCAGCGTTGGAGAGAGCTAGCCTCTCAAGTTGAACCACCTCTGGTTGAGAAGGAACTTATAAGCATGTTTATGGACACTCTCTCACCTTTCTTTTGGGAGAAAATGATTGGCAGTATATCTTCAAGCTTCACAGATTTGGTGACTATTGGCCAAAGGTTAGAAGAAGGGATTAAGAAGGGCAAAGTGTCTACTGTTGGTGAATCTGCTAATGGTACAATTAAATCCTTTGGGAACTTTCAAAGAAAGAAGGAAGAAACCAATGCTATCTTGAATGAAAGAAGAATGCCTCGTCAAAAGGCCCAATGTTATGATCAACCATTTGTAGCTATTGTTGCTCCTGCTGTTAATCCTCAACCAGTTCAAGTTCCTCAACGTCAGGCTGTTGGACAAAACCAGAACCGCAATAGGACCACCTATGATCCTATCCCCATGACTTACACTGAGCTCTATCCTTTGATGGTTTTGAAAGTTCTAATTACAACCAGGGCTCTTACTCCTCCAAACCCTCTTCCAACCAGTTTTAGGTCTGATCTTCATTGTGCATTCCATCAAGGTGGTGATGGTCATGATTTGGAAAATTGTTATGCATTGAAGGCTAGAGTACAAGAGTTGATGAGGGCAAATATGTTAACTTTCAAGGATGTTTGTCCCAACGTAAAAACTAATCCTTTGCCAGAACAGAGTGGCTAAAGATAAAGCAATCCAGAGTAACCTTTCATAAAGCCAGTGTTTCAGACAGGACAGCTCCTCCTTGTTGTTGATTAGTCACTAGGCCTTGTTTCTTTCTGTTTGTAGTTTCCTTGTTTTGTATTGCGTACTGCATTAAACTTTGTTTGTTTCTTAATGATAATTTTAGTTAAATGAGCATTTCATGTTTTGATTCAATTCATTTTTACTTACTGTTTTCAAATATATATATATATATATATATATATATATATATATATATATATATATATATATATATATATATATCTTGTCACTTTCTTTATCAAACTTTTACTTATGCAAAGATTAGAGGGAGGATGATGAAAACGAAATACCCAAATTGCTGAATTGTGCGCTTTCAAATAAAACTTTGTTGATGATGTACAGACATTGTTTCAATTCCCAAACACTGGAGAAATAAGGAAGTTAATCCCTCGTTCACCCCTTTGAGCCTAGAAGTTGGAGTTTCTTTCCATGCGAAAACCCGTAATTTTAACCTGGGGCAGGGTAGTTCTCAGTTAATTTGGTTATGCATTCAATTACAAGAGAATCATTCAGTATACCTTTCAATAAGGGTTTCAATCACAAGCCTTCCTCCTCACACATCAAAGAAATATTGGAGATGTCAATCAAAAGCCAATGATGATTCATCCTAATCATTAAGCAAGGCAATCATTATCTTCCCTAGAAATATAAAAAGGAGAATCAAAGAAAACGATCGATAAGTCAAAACCTATGAAGGAGACTTAGACAAAATTGGGGCATCCCGCTGACTGTAAGATCAAAAGAAATAGTTTAGGCAAAAGTTAGGGATATCAATAGAAAAATAAAAAGAGAAGTCAATAAATCCCTGACAAACAGCAAATGTTGTTACCATCAAAAGGAATAAGTGACCACCATCTCAAAATTCTTTTAGCTTGAGAGCCATCATAACTATCACAAGTACAATTCCAAAAATCCCTTGGAACCTAAATGCATAAGTTGAATTAACTGAGCGTAGGACTGAAGATCATCACGAAGAAGGTGCATTATCTGTATGGTTTGAGGTTTGAAGTGTTTAGTGATCACAAGAGTCTGAAGTATCTCTTTGATCAAAAAGAGCTGAATATGAGACGAAGGAGATGGTTAGAGTTCTTAAAAGATTATGTTTCGGGCTAAATTACCCTCCGGGTAAGGCGAACGTTGTTGCGGATGCATTGAGTAGGAAGTCTTTACATATTTCGATGCTAATGGTGCGAGAATTGGATTTAATTGAACAATTCAGAGACTTGAGTTTAGTATGCGAATGTACTCCTAATAGTGTTAAGTTGGGTATCTGAAGCTAACAAGTGGTATCCTTGATGAAATTAGAGAGGGTCAGAAAACTGGTGTTGAGTTGGTTGATAGATTTACTTTGATTAACCAAGGCAAAGGAGGTGATTTCCGAATTGACGAGAATGGTATAATGAGATTTGGTGATCGAGTTTGTGTTCCTGACGTTGCTGAACTTAGAAAGAGTATTCTTGAAAAAGGATTGGGCTCTTCAGGTCATGAACCACATCATAACATCTTCAGTCTGCACTGTCTTTTTACTACAAAATCCTTTGTTTCTTTTGACAGTAGCAAAATTAGATGATACTTCTCCCCCCTTTTTAGCCATAATATGACAAATTGGACCGATGTCATAATCTGTAGTGGAACATCTTCATGCAACACTGATGTACACGAGGAAGATGATGGGAGAAGGCCTTTGTCTTGGAGGACCAATGGTGGCATAAGAGAATCCTTTCTCAGTCTTTAACTAGAAACCAAATCCTAGCTTAGATCCTAAGAGAGAACTTGAGTGAAAACTGTCCACCAGTCCTAGTAACTCAGAACACAAATCACAATTGTGTTCATAACTCAGATCACAAATCACAACAAAAATAATTCCTATACTGATGGTTTTATATGATGGAACATTTTTGTTGTTATTGCAGAAAAACCCATGGTAGAGATACAAAACATCCCCAGCCCTTGTTTTTCCTTTTTTGGATATGTTTTGGCAAAGCAACCCATCACAATACCAAACCCAGACACGACTTATAAGGACACACACGAAGGACATCTTGAGAGAGTTTGATTTCTGTAATCTGGAGACCCCTTTATATATCCATTTGAGATTATAGGAATTAACGATTTTCTTGGTCTTGTTCAACGGTCAAACGGTTGAATAGGAAACATTTCCAAATACATTTAATCTTTCCAAAGCAGTTTTTGACTGTTTTTTCTGATAGGAGTTATCTTTAAAACCAGCGCATGTATAGTCATTGATTGAACTTTATACCGACCACTGATATGTAGAGATAAACTTCAAGACAAATTTCCTTGTTTGACTTAGCAGATTTAATGTCTTCAAACATGTCAAGACATCTTGTCAGACATTATCAATTTTCTTCCCCTTAAGCATATAGCTCAAGATTCTTCAAAAGATTAAGACAAAGCATCCTATGGACCAAGTAACAGACCTCCTACTTACTCTTCTGACTCACTAGTCATAGACATAGACTTCTGTTATTTTAAACACCTTGAGACTGTTTAATGCAACCGTGAAGAATCTTCCAACACTTGTTGACACACAGTTACCTCATCAGACCAGAGAAATAATTGTGGATTCCAGTTGCGCATGGTTAGATTCAGCCATTCACTGACAATAGTGTAACATTTTCTTCATGATGTTAGATTATTTTTTACCAAGACATTTTTCTTGACATAAGAAGTCACTCCCCCTATCTGAGATATTCTGAGCTTCTTCAAGGAAAACCTTGTAATGATGAATGGAAAACATCATTAAGAGCCTCACCCTCTGTTCAACTATCTTGCTGAACACACTCGGAGGTAGATTGATCATCAATCGGAGTTGACAAACCGGGAGATTTTCGGTTCATTTCTTTTATTCTTTGTGTATTTCTCTTTGGTTGGGTTTGTATATGATTTTACTTTGAACTCATGAATATTTGTTGATCATGGTGTTGTATAAAGTTTTCTTTATAAATCATTATTGTGTCTTCCTTAATCTTTTTGCATTATATTTGGATTTGAGTTGTTATAGACATATACCTCACAAATCTTGATTAGGGATGGATATCTATTAGTTCTAGATTCTATAGATAGTTTTGGAGCTAATATTCGCCGTGGGTATCAAAGCTTAATGCCTCTATGTTGTTTGTGTTTGTTGAGAGATCGTCGACGCGAGCAATACGGTTGTCTGCTGTGTTGTTGAGGTTGACTGAGAGATCGTCGCCGAGTTTATATAGTATTTCTCTCTACTTTGGGTTAAAAATGACTTAGGGCGTGAACGATGCTTGATGATATTTATGAGTATTGTAGGCTGAGTATAACTGATCGATAAATTTAAGTTTGTGAGAAGTAGATTATATGAAATGCCTGATAAGTCTCTTCTTTCTGAAAAATGAATTCTTTCTGTGTTAATATTTACTTTTCCGTTTTTATGCTTTAGCAATACAATCCAAAATCATAACTTTGGAAATTGTTGAATGGCGGTTCAATGCACTAGTCCCTGTGGAGACGATAAATTCCCAGATAAATATTTCCAAAACTTTTGTTGCTTGCCGCTTTACCGCTCAAACAAAATGGCGTTGTTGCCGGGGAATGGTGTTTTATTGAACTTGCATCGCAATAGTCTCTTGGTTTTGAGATTTGTATATATCGCACATATTAATATTCTTACTTGTTTATATTGATACTTGTGTATGTTTACTATACTTGCACATGTTTACTATACTTGTAAATTTGTTATATCATTGTTTGTTTCTTTTCACGTTTGCTTATGTGTGGTTAGGAATAACCGGGCGGAAGTAACTTGGAGAAACGTTCTTAAATAACAAGGGTCGAGCTTACGACATAAAACAAGTTTAATATTTTTAGTTTTGGTTTAGTTTAGGTAGTGTGATGCAATTTTCTAAACAAATTTAGAGCGGACTAGTTCTTCAATTTTAAATCTTCACTTTTAAATTTGTTTAGACAGTTTCATCTGGTCTTTTAATTTATTTATATTAATACTTTGTGTGTTTGACAATAAGCTCGTTTTGAGTAACTTATGGAATTGGAGGTGATTTTCCAAGTTTGATTGTTTCAACTTGCGAGTGTATGGTAATGGTTTTGTTAAAGTTTTGTACAAGTTCAAGGTATGTGTTTATCGCTTTCTAGACATTAGCATATTCATGATACTTAGGCTTTTTACAACTTCTTTGTCATTCATTTTTTTTGTATACTTGTTCATTTGTGAATCACTTTAGTTACCACCTTTTTCTGAGGTAGCTTTCCATTGTTCACATATGATGGAGACCACAACTCTTGTTTTAACTGCATTTTATTGAAAATTCTGGTATGACAGACTCGGATGTCAATCCCGATGTCAAGACATTTGATCTGTTATTATTGTAGCACAAGCAGAATAGAAAGATCCCCCATTATTTAATTACTCTTAGAGAAGAGTCAATGAGACCTGGGATCACACATGTTCAACATACATAACCAGATTATAAATTTACATGGTTCTGTATAGGAACAGCTAACACTTCTGAACCTGATGTTATAAACAAAGTCATAACATCCATAATTGAACAAATAATGCAGAAGATAAATAACACAGTTAATTGTTAACTCAGTTCGGTCTAACTACCTACTATGGGGGCTACCAAGCCAGGAAGAAGATTCCACTATCAGTAGTACTATTTTATATAAACAACCTCTGGTTTACAGATAAACAACCTCTGGTTTACCTAGTCACTACCCAATGCAATCTCTATCTTAGAACTCCATCCAAGATAAGAAAACCTATGCTCACTCCCTGGTGATGCCTAACTGTTATAACCCTACAATAACTATTTACACAATTAACAATGAACACATACTTGATCTTGCTTCACAGCTTCAATCAAGCTTACAAAAATCAACTCTTACCTACAGGTTTCGAGAAGGACAAGGCAGCCATCCCACAACCTAGGTGGTCTACCTATAGAAATCCTAATGATTACATCGTTAAAACCAGGTTTTCTATCTTTTCTAGGTTACAAAAGTTTCCTATTTATAACTTGATCCCAGTTGGACTTGGGCTTACAAATCGCAACACTCTTACTGTTACAAATATGCAGAAAATATTCTGCTACAAATAAGGTCTTTCAATCCTGAGTTTCCTAAATTAGAAACTGCTGAATCCAATCTTCTGATCCGATTCTTCCTGAATCTTCAATCTTCTGATCTGATTCTTCATTTATTCTTTTGACCTTTAAATATGCGCCACATAGGATTACATAATATTCACATAGAATATTCTGTATCTGTTAAGTACAAACTGAATCTTCCTTCTAGTTCTGCAGGCGCGATGTCATGACATTCCATCTAACATCTTGATTGTACCTGTTTTGTTCTTTATAAACTTGCAAGATTCACATCAATATTATGTTTTACTGATATTATGTTTTAGTCAAACATAGATGCCAATCAGCCAATAAAAGCACTAACAATCTCCCTCTTTGGCATATTTTGGCTAAAACATAAAAGTGCAGCAAAAACATAAAAACTTCAAGACACCAAGGAAGAACATAATTTACATTCTCAGAATTGGGTTTACCTTCTGTTCTTCAGGACTTGAACCACATCATAACATCGTCAGTCTGCTACAAACTTTTTACAGTAGAAAAATCAGAAGATGTATGCTTCTCCCCCTTTTTAGACATAATATGACAAAGAAAGAACCGATGTCATAATATGCAGTGGAACATCTTCATGCAACACTGATGTTCACGAGGAAGATGATGGGAGAAGCCCTGCGTCTTGGAGGACCAATGGTGGCATAAGAGACCCCTGCCTTAGTCTTGTACCAGAAACCGAATCCTAGCATAGACCTCGAGAGAGGACTTGAGTGAAAGCTGTCAACCAGTCCAAGTAACTCAGAACACAAATCACAATTGTGTTCATAACTCAGATCACAAATCACAACAAGAATGATTCCTATACTGAAGGTTGTATATAGGGGAACATATTTGTTGTTACTGCAGAAAAACCCATGGTAGAGACCATCAACATCCCCAGCCCGTGTTTTTATTTTTCTGGGATGGTTTTGGTATAGCAACCATCATAGTACCAAACCCAGACTCGACTCACAAGAACGCACACGAACGACATTTTGAGAGAGTTTGATTTCTGCAATTTACGGACATGCTATTATATAGCAAATGGAGATTATAGGAAATAACGATGGTCTTTGGTCTTGTTCAATGGTCAAACGGTTAATTAGGAATCAGTTCCAAAAGCTATTACTCTTTCCAAAGCAGTTTTTGACTATTTTTCTGATAGGAGTTATCTTGAATTACCAGTGCATGCATAGTCATTGAATGAACTTTACACCGACCGCTGATGTGTAGATAAACTTCAATTCATATTTCCTTGTTTGACTGTGAAGATTCAATGTCTTTAAACATGTCATGACATTATGTCAGACATTGTCACTTTTCTTTCCTTCAAGCACATAGCCCGAGATTCCGTAAAAGATTTGGACAGAGCATCATTTGGACCAATTAATAGACTCCCTACTTACTCATTAGTCATAGACATAGACTTCTGTTGTTTTTGGACACCTTGAGACTGTTAACACACAGCTACCTCATTAGTGTAGAGAAGGAATAGTGGTTACTAGTTGCACATGGTTGACTTGAACCATTCAAATAACTGACAAAAGTATCACATTTTCTTCATGATGTAAAAGTATTTTTAACCAAGAAATTTCTCTTGACAAAAGAAGTTACTCCCCCTATCCGAGATAGTCTGAGCTCCCCAAACGAAATAAGCTTGAAATGATGAATGGAAAATATAAGACTCATCTTCATATCTTCAAGAGCCGCACCCCCTGTTCAATAATCCTGCTGAACACACTCATTATAGAAAATTTGTTCCTCACAATAAATACTTACACCAGAAGTAGAATGTCATAACATTGTGTCTGACATTTGTACTACCAGTATTCTCCACAAGTTTCATCCCCTTTTCTTTTCAACAAACCCTTGTCCAAGAACATATCTCCTTCAGAAACAATCAACATATGACCCCTTGATACTAAAATCATTCACAGAGAGGTTGCCACAATCTCAACAAACAGAACTGCCACTCTTGGAATTTTGTTGAGCATAACCCTACCATGTTTGAATTAGATCATGGTCTGCTTAAGATACTTTGAAATCCTTCTTGATAAGGTGTTTTTCAATCTCACACATTGACTAACATACTCCTTGAACAGAAGAGATTCTCCTTTATCCTTAGCTGTATTGATCTGATCATAGAACTTTTGTCTTCATAGTCATCTTCACTAAGTGAAGTCTTCATCATGAAAGTAATTATTGTCATACCCCAAAATTTGCCCATCATATTTAATCATATTTCAGTCCATCTGACTTTCAAATGCTCAAAGATATCCAATTGCTTAAAGCTACCTACCTCTTAAATAATGCCTTTGAACTAGGGTTTTGATCTTCTCAAAGAGAAATCAACTTCTGACACCTCAAGCGGACTATATAGCCTCTCATATGAGTCAAAGTTTCCTCATGCCAAGTTTCAAGCCCGATTCAAAAGATTGCTCACTCAATGGCCCAAATGGCTGATAATCGACTAGTTGATCTAAAAGTCAACTATGGTCAAAGTACAGTCAAAACTTCTGATTTTTGGTCAACATCCTCATTATGAAGTATCATTCGTCATTTGATCAAGGATTGATCATGATTCATCAGGAAAAGATCAGAAATCAACAAATTCAAGAGTTTCTAAATTAGGGTTTTCATAGGAAAAGTCAACCGAACTTTGACCGGCCATAACTCCCACATGGAACATCAGAAACTTCCCATCCAAAGCTCAATTTTAAGGAAATTGAATTATCTACAATTTTGTCTCTCACATGCCAAGTCTAAAAATGCTTCATTTGAGAGATATGGACCAAAACATTACAGGTCCTTTTCAAAAGTCAACAAAAGGTCATTTTTTTCAAAAGGATGTATAAGGAGCATGGAAAATAATTTTAACATGAGACCAAAAGGGTTGATTAAAGGACTCTTCAAGCTTTCCAAAAAGTCCAAAAACATGGAAAAATATGAAAGTATGAAGAAATGGCAAGGTGTACAAGTTCACCTATTTTCAAGGGCATATATGAAGAAAAAGGCCCAAAACTCCAAATATTTCCAAATGGGCCTATTTTCTTTTTATCCAAACTGTATCTTGAGCCCATGCACGCCATAAAACAAGAGCCATGTTATTTCTATTATTTTATTAATTTATTTTATGGTTTTTACCATTTTAAATCATAAATAAATTATGTAAAATAATAAAATAAATGAAAGATTTGAATAAGAAGATTGGAATAAGAAGATGCAATATTGGTCAAAAAATAACAAGATTCACATCAAATATATTCATCCAAAAAATCAAATCAAAACTCATAATTTTGTGAGGATTCTTTCTATTTTTCTTGCCCTAATCTCACTCATATATAAGCATAACATTCACACATCAAGGAGGAACGAATTTTGGAAGGCCAAGAGCAAGGGTTTGAAAGCTTCAAACATCAAAGAATTAGGGCATAACACAAAACTGCTTCCAGCCAGTCTCAGGTAAATCTAATCGTATCAGCTTCTTCCTCAGGTACTAAAGAGTGAGCATGAAGCCTAGCATGAGTCCCATAACGTGTGCACCTCTGTAACATGCTTGTTCATATTTTTTCATAATCATGGCTTTCGTTTTCTATTATATAGTGTGTTTTATTATGATTTAACGCCTTTGATGTGTTCACAAGGTGGTTTAGAGCAGGTTTAGACCGTTAAAATCAAGCCATAACACATAGGGAAAAATTCACCATTGTTAGGGTTGAAAGGAATGAAGCGTCGGATTCATAGTTCCAGGGCGATTCAGACCAAAGTATTGGTCTTAATGGATTCGTGGCATGATTCCTAGTGGATCTGGGCCGGTCTTGGTTTTGTTTTCATTTGATTTTGCAGGATTCAGGTTGTCACTATCGGTGAGGATGAACACGAAGGAAAATTCGTATGTATGGCCGCAGGAAATTTCGTAAGGGAATCCGCAGGTAACCCACCACCAGGTTGAACGAAGAAGACGATGGTATGTGGCAAGTGATGGTTGGTGGGTCTTCACACAGAACTCTCCCTCTGCGTATTACTGGTGGGTCAACAAAGTCCACGCACAAACCTCCATTCCGGTTGGTTGGTCCATGCCCCTGGGTCCCACGCAAGCTGAGTATTTGACTCCCTATCCATTATTCTATTTTATATTTTAATTATTGATTGCATACAATCATCACTAAACAAACTCAGCATAGATGGCAAGCGTGGATGTTTGGGATTGATAGAGGCGCCGGTTCGAGACCCTGTGGTGACAAATTGAATTTTTACCAAAGTTGTTCACATGATCCCATGCGCTCAGCCCCATACAAGCTCACGATGCAGCACCATTTTCCAGCCTTTAGATCATTCTGTTTCCAAATCCAAGGACACTGAAAGCGCCTCCTCATGGTGGACCACCAGAGAGCTACCACACCCAATCCAAAGCTGAGTTCCTTTAACTTTCTTTTTTTTCTTTTATTATTATCATTATATAAATTTTTTTATATTTCTTTTGCCTAGTTTTCCTCTTTTTTAATAAAAAAAATAATTTTAGCTAATTCCTTTTAGTTTATTTTAATTAGTCTTAATAATTAGGATTAGTTAATTTTAACTAGTTCATTTTGATAATTAGATTAAAATTATAATAATTAGGTTAATTTTAATTAGGATAATTAATTATGTAATTTAGGTTAATTAAATTTCTTTTATGCCTTAAATCATTTTAGCATGACAACTAGTCACTGTTGCTGGTAGGTGTTACTCGCTAACCATATTGTAGCCTTAACCCTGTAGGTCACAATAAGTTTTCTTGGATAAACCTGTTAGGTTCAGGGGTAGGGTTTGTAAGCTTTTGAGGGTTTATAAATCATTTATACACTAAAAGTTTTTTTCTTGGTGCGAATTTTTCAGTGTTACCCTGTATCCTCCGACTGCGCACCGCCAAATCATAAAAGCTAAGTTTCTTATTTATTTCTTTATTTATCTTAATTTCATTTTATTTTTATTTTAAAATAGGGTTTGCCTCTAGTAATCAATGAATCATGCCTACACTCACTCTATTATTTTTCTCTTAAATTTCAGAGTCAAGCGAAGGTTCGAGGAAGATCAAGGCTCAAGATCAAGATGATAAAACTAATTATTGATTACTCTTATTCTTATGTCTTTTAATTTCCCCCATCCCCGCAGGTGTTTATTGTAATAGCGTAGGGCTTTAATTCTGCCTTTACTTTTTTGCTGTGGTTAGTAATCCTAGGGAGTGCAAGATCATCAATCAAACGTTAGATCACTAACAATACAAGATTAAATATTTGAACTGAACCACGTGATTGCTGCACACACGCACCTTTAGGGTACCCCTATTGTTGCTTGTTGCCTTCTCGATCAAATAGTCAAGTCCCTTCGAGCGTAGGGACTCCTTAGTCGGTTGCCTTCGATAAAATCATCATAGTCCCTTGGAATAAAAGATCATAGTCCCTTCGAGTTGCCTACGATAAATATGATCTCGTCCCTCGACGTTGCCTCGATAAATGATGATCGTCCCTTCGAATGCTAAGGAGTCTTTACATGTTGCCTTAAAAGACTATTATATCCTTCCCTTAGACTACCTGCCCTCTTTATGGCAGGGACAGTCTTGTGGCGAACGATAACTCTCGATGACCCGTACATCCAATTGAAAGACTTCCTGCCCTCTCATGGTATGGATAGATCCTTTCGCCCTAAAGACTTAAAGAACAAGAAAGACAAACTTAGGGTAGGTAGTTCTTAATTGCTTGCTCACAATCAATTCAAAAATCAAATGCTTTTCACACCTCCTATTTCAAAATACTTTCAAACAAGGCTACGCTTATTTACAAGCTAAAGTCCTTAAACGAAGTTTTTCTATTCACACACGACACTTCAAACTTTTCAAACAATTCAAACATTTTGAAAACAAACAAGTGAGCTAAGCAATTAAGAGCCCATGGATAACCATGGATGCAAAGGGTGCCTTACACCTTCCCTTTGTATAACCTACCCCCCAAACTCAAAATCTTTCAAAGGTCTTTCCTGTTCTTTTTGCCTTTCCAATTGGATAAAATAAAAGTCGATGGCGACTCTTGCTATCCGCACATTTCAAATAAAGTCAGTTCACCGTATTACAATTTTGTATGGCCAGAACACATTACTTACATCCAGATCAGAACCTACCCATTCTAATCCACATTATGTCCAAACTGCCACTCTAGACAATAATGTTTCTTTTTCAAACTTCTATATATTCCCAGTTCTTCTACCAGGGAATATGTACTTTGTGATGTTGATACCTAAGACACAAGTTCATCTGAACTCAAACAAACTGTGTCTATCCATAGAGATAACACTTCTCTATAGAGGACTTGGAACACAAGAAACGAATTGAGTTCACGAATCGAAACAAGACTCTTTATTCTTTACCAAACAGTTGTAAAAAACGACCTCAGACTTAACAATTCCTGAACACTACCCTTAAACCCTATGATTGACTCAATTAGACAATCATAACCTAGACTATAGACTCTTCTCATATTTGAAAGAATAACATGAGGGACTCAAACAAGACTCAAACAAAACTAAAAGACTCTATAATCCTGAGCAATTTAAACAACATACCTGGACTTCACCCAAAGTCTTAATCAAGAAATGTTATTTGAGAACAAACTGTTCCAAGTGGACTCGTGCATAGGTTGGGTCATGCACTTAGATCAGAACAAGTGATATACACCATCAATTCATGTCATCAGATGATAATGCAAAGAATATTCTTTTCTGGTCTTTGAGAATAAACATGACTTGAGTTATGTTCTGAGGTTTTTGTGTGACTTTGTTCTTCTTTCTTCAAGATTAGTCTTTGAAAGACTTTTCAAATGAAAAGAAGTAGAAAAATATTGTCTTTGCTGATCTTCATACACTTTTACTCCCCCTGAGATATACAACTTTAGGACATCTTTGATGTTTGTCCTTGAAGTTCCCGTCATTTGGAATTTGCCGCAGATTCCAAGTTTAGAAACCTCAGTTTGCTTGCTACACAAGATCCAGATTGCCACATTCTGTAACTTGGAATATAAGAAACTATGATTGTATAACTATAAGTTGATCTTCAATATACACGTCTGAGTTGTTTTATACAGATTTTGTAAATATCCAGCTCCCATCAAGATATTTAACAGAATCAGTATCCCACATCAGAGACTTTTGCCTTCTTCTTTGATGTGTGAAGATAATTGAGAACTCATGGCTGTGAGAACTTCTTCTCAGCATCCAGGTTCTAAACCTAATAGGTACTAAGTCTCCCGTCAAAGTACTTACCAGCTTTTCAGTTAGAAGTTGCTACTCACGCTAGTTCATTCTGACTGATTACCTCTTCACATTTATACTTTTCTGTTCTTGGCAAAAAAAACTGAAGATCTTGAGATGTTGTAACATCAGATGTGACATCATCCTTCATGGTTCCTAGAACCCTAGTTGAACTTGACTTTGGCCAATAGGACGTAGCGAGGTGGCTGGCTTTGGTCCCGACTGAAGTTGGTTAATACTCGAAGCTACACTCATATGGACTGGACTTTCAGGATGTTTTCGGTCGGTGATTCGATTACTGAACTGAAATAGTGCCTTCAAGAATGGTCAATGATATGAGCTCCCTAGAACCCGATCTTTACTTAGGACAGGTTGAGCCAACTAAACATAACGCTACTTGTGTGATTTGTTTGTATTCATTATCTAATCGTTTGGTTTCCTCGCAGGATTTGTGTATACCATAACTGTTTGGTTTCCTCGCAGGATTTTGTTTATACCCTAACCGTTTGGTTGCAGGATTTGTGTATACCCTAACTGTTTGATTTCCTCACAGGATTTTGTTTATACCCTAATTGTTTGGTTTTCTTGCAGGATTTGTGTGTACGCTAACAGCTTGAATTCCTTGTAGGATTTGCTTATAACCTAACAACTTGATCTCCTTGCAAGATTTGTCTATACCCTAACAATTTGATTTCCTTGCAGGACTTGTGTATATCTTTTATTTGACAATTCTGACCTCTTTCAGGTTTTGTTTATATCTAACAACTTGAAATTTCTTGCAGGACTTACATATGGTCATTACCTCATACTTCTAGGGCTATCGTTGATCACCACCCTATACTTTTTAGGGCTATTTGTGTGATTTTCACTTTCATCTATAGCATACACATGACTTCACCTCATCATATGGAATTTAACTAACCTTTTTCAAAGATCTCAGAGACTTATGGCGCACAATTTCCAGGTGCTATTATGGAAGGATTATCAAAAGCCAAACTTCGGTCAAGGGGGCAAGAGGATTTATTTTCCTCTAGCCAGATGCCTTCAAACTCAAAGGTACAGTCCTATCAAGGGGTAAGAGGATTTATTTTCCTTTAGCCATATGCCCCCAAATTCAAAAGTACGAGTACCCCGAATCAGAGGCTATGACCCATTGGATATGGTGAGCTTGATTCATATAGAAGAACGTTCGAAGATGAAAGTCAAAGGTCTTCAGACGAAACTGCAACCAAAGTTTCCAAAGGACAAGCTTCTCATTTTCTTACTACTACCATCCCTGAAGATGTACACTTACAACTCTTGTGTGACTTCTCCGGAATCTTCTTCCTAGAAGAAATCTAAAGTGTCTTGCAGCCTCAGACACTATTGCTTGGATTATTTTCCACTTCGGGGCACTTTGTCAGTTGATTAATGATTATCAACCATTCCTAGACAATGTCCAAGACTTGATCGATGCAAAGGTTATCACCATTCATACCTGAAAGCCAGATTTGAAGTTCTCCTTCGACTCAATGGATTTCTGAAGCAATAAGTCCATACGAAGAAAATCACCTCAACGTTGACAATCTCTATATCATCATGCATGTTCATGCGTAGTCTTTCTTGTTTTGATTCAATACTGCTTATATGTCATACTTGTTTGTTTTTGAACTATAATAATGATGCATTGGATATGTTTGTCTTTAAAAAATTCAATCGCTCTCGCTCTAACATGTTTTCTTTGCTTGTGATACCAAACTCTCGGTGATAAAGCATGATAACTCTGAAGGGAGAATGACGAACACATAATACTCATAATCTCAAATGGTGTGCTTTTGAGTAAAACCCTGTTGATGATGTACAGGCATTGTTTCAATTCCTAAATAGTGGAGATATAAGGAAGTTAATCCCTTGTCAACCCCTTTGATCCTTGAAGTAGGAGTTTCTTTTCTATACGAAAAAACCCTCACATTTAACCCCGGGGAAGGGTAGTGTTCAGTTAATCTGATCGAGCATTCAAAATTCATCAGGAGTGCATATCTAAGGATACAACAATGGTTATCTTTCAAAAGGTTGAGGACAGTAAAAAACAAAATGGTTATCCCTCGCAATAGAAGGTCAAAATATGACGATACAACAATGGTTATCCCTCGTCGACCAAGAAATGAGGTAGTCACAATCTTTACAGCGAATCGGAGACGTCCCAGGATCATACGACTTGTTTAAAAAAAAGAATGAATCGAAAAAAAAAAGAGAAAAAAAGCTTGCTAAGTCAACAACTTGAAAACAAGTGACTTAGGCAAGAATTAGGGCATCCCGCTGGACATCAAAATCATAATTCAAAAGAATTTGTCTAGGAAAAAGTTAGGGAAACAAAAAGATCCTCAACAAAAGGGAAAAGTCAAGTGACTATAAATTCAAGATCGTGTGATCAGACACCAAGAATAAAAGGTAAGTGACTGCCATGTCCAAACACCTCGGCGATTCCTCAATCGTCTTAAACTCCTTTTGAAGGATGAATGCTCGCATCGAGTTAACTGAACTTAGGTTGGAGCACATCACGAAGGGGTGAGCACCATTAAAATGTTGAGCCTATACATCTTTTTTTTCTAAAACCGTGAACCTGGCCACGTTACAACCCTCAAAAGTCCTAATGGAAGCAGGGTTAATTCGAAAGCATACTGTAAACGAGAATACGGTAAACCGACTCCTAGGAGTTTTGCTAAAACGTTTGAGTTGGTATCACACCACCTTTCACAAAAATCGATGTTTTGACATCCTTTCAAAAAATTAATTTATTTTTAAAAAAACTTCAAGACAAACATGAACATTGCATTAGAATTATATTTCTCATACTAAACATTCTTTGCATATGAACAAGTGCTTGACACCAGGAAAGCTTCCATCATGAGCTGCAGATGAAAAGTTTAATCCTCTCAAGGGACAACTTGTCTTCAGAACTCTGTTGAGTTCGAGCATGAACAAATCAAATTATGATCACCCTCAGGGGCACAAAAGCGGTCGAAATACTCCATCGAGTAAGCGTTCAGATATCTAGGGCAATCAGGCCAAGATTCAAAGGATCTCTCAAAACTGCTGAACAACCAGGAGCCTTCACCCAAGCACAGTTGAAATTACCTCCAACCCTGATCAACCAGGGGCATGATTCCTAAGTTCATGATACAGGGGCATGTTGCTTATGATAGCACGAATCTCAGAAAGCCCCCCAAGAGATAAAGCTGCAGAGACGTCTCGTACGCCTGACTCAGTCAATCAAAAGCTTGTATATACAAGGGGCATGACATGTTATTATCTCATTCATCTGGGGAAATCATGTCAAGATTTAGAGAATCTCTCAAAGGCACTAAACAGTCAGAGAGGAAAGCCTATCACTTGGGGCATGTTGCATTAGTCACAAATCTCAGCAAAAGCTATTTAGCTACTAGCAGCAAGATCAGTATCTCCTTCGAAGTTCTAATTCCAGTAATTTCAAGAATCAAGTATACCAGGTTACCGACTGCAGGGGAAGATAGACTTCCCCATGCAAAGGGCCACATATGGTTAAGAAAATGTTTTCCAACAGCAAGTGACATGGGGGCAATGCAAATTGAAATCTCAAGGGATCTTATCCACAAAGTTGTTTTCACAACAATATCCCCACAGAGTAATCCTCAAGGAGTTATCTTCAAGTAATCTCTTCCCAACAGAGACTTGGCTCCCCAACACTACAGACAAAGCATTTTAACCATTTATGCATAACAGTATACAAAACAAAGACAAAGAGGCGTAACTAGGGAAAGGCAATGAAGGTAAATTATCCCATTTCTTTGTTTTGGTATCTAAGACAAACACAATGAAAATAGGTCCTCTACATTATGGACCATACTGTCCAGAGGCTATATATATATATGTACCTCCCATCAGTTGCAACTCCCAAATGTGAATGAGCCATTTCTTTTAATGTATCAAATATATCTATCCACTTATTGCTATTGAAATGAAACACACCAACAAGAGCGTACACCTGCGATGTAAGAAACCTATAAACAAATCATCACACAAACATCATCAAATCCACATCACAAAACCTTCTTCAAATCAAAAACCCTAAATCCTTCAACTTCATAATTATAAATAATACATAGAACCACCATATTCCTCTCATTACTCTTCCACTTATTCTCACCAAAACCTCAAATAACAATCGAACCATGGACAAACTCTGACACATGCAACGCTTTACTCGGTTAAACACTCCGACACATACCTCAAAGTCTCTAAAGTTGTATCTCTCTTCTAAATCGACACAATCTCTCTCCTAACTACCAACGCTATTGACATCTCTTGCCTTGATGTAGAACACCACATCCTCCCTTCCAAACTCTACCTCAAAATTCCAATCTCAAGTTCCTGTGTCGACGGGATCTGCAAATCCATTTCTACAAACTACAAAATCCTTAAAGAGAATGAATGAACCTAATAAATTACAAGAATATATGGTGGCGCAATGGAGGGAAAGAGAGAGTGAAGGAAAACCCTAAAAGAGGCTAAGTTAATTTTGGGGAGGGGATAAACTTCACGAGCGAAAAGGGGAAAATAAAATTGATATATTTTTTTGTTTTATAAAAAAAAATTATATTGGTATTATTTTTGACAAATTTAATTTGAAATAAAATGATTTTTTGAAGAGTCCCGAATTCGATTCTCTCATGATGCATATTTGGAATTTAATTTTTTTAAGTAAATAAACTTTCTTAAGTCATGTGAGCGAGAACTGACTTAACAAATAGATTTCTTAAGTCAGTTAATAAGCACATACGACTTAAGAAATTTAATGTGAATTAAATTTTTTTTATTTAGTATTTGTTAAGTCGGTCTTAAATGCATCCGACTTAACTAAGTTACAAATATTTATGAAATTGCCACCGCGCCGCTTCTTAAGTCAGGTGGTAGGTGAACTGACTTAACAACTTCTGCTAAAAAGATATTTTTGTACTAGTGTAATTAGGTAACTTGTAATTAATTGGTTGATAAAAATGCTTCAGAACCCAAAAGTTTTAATCCCTTATTTAATTTAGTTTTAGTTTAGTTATTTAGTTTTAGTCTTATGAAGACCATATGAAAAAATAAGAAAATACGCTTATTTCATTTAGTTAAAAAAAAATAATATTTGTTTTAATATTTCTCTTTTAAGATTTAATAGGGCTGTTTTAGATTTTTTTTTAATCATTAATTGTTTATATTTTATCGTTTTTCATTATCATTTTATGTATATGTGCTAACATTTTCTTGTTTTTGTGAGGTACTACCATCATGAGCATTGGACTGTTTTTCATACATTCATAGCTTGTGCATGCATGCATGGATTAATCCAACGCTTCAGAGCCTGCAGTTCCATGTCGAACCTTCAAGATTCGACCACACCTGATTCTAGCATCCCGGTTTTATTTATTTATTTCTTTATTGATTTTTTTAAGTTAATTCTTTTTTTTTAGCCTTAATCTATTTTTAGGTTAACCGTTAAGATTTAATATTTATCACCATAAAAATCTCTAACCCTTATTTTCCTTATATTCGCGAATTTTTCTTCTCATCCCATACTCTATGAATGTCGCATGTGTGTTTATTTTCTGTCATTTCAATTCTAGAAAATGTGTATAGGTCGCAATACGTTTTCTTGTAATCGTTTAGGTTTATAATGTCTGCCCTTTAATTTTCGCCTTTAATTTTCGCCTCCCAGGTGTTTATTGTAATGGCGTAGGATTTTTAAATTCTGCCTTTAATTTTTGTATTTTTTAAACTGCGTGGTTAGTAATCCTAGGGAGTGCAAGCCTTGAATTAACTTAGGTCACTAATTAAAAGATAATAATATGAATTGAATCACGTGATTGTTGCACCCACACACCTTTAGGGTAATCCCTCTTGTTGCCTGTTGCCTTATAATGTTGCCTTATTATTGTTGCCTTTAAAATAGTCAAGTCCCTCGATTCCGAGGATACCTAAAGCAAATGTTGCCCTCAGTTCATTCATCATCAAGTTTGTCCCTCAACGTTTCCTCGGTAATGATGATTTGTCCCTATTGCTAAGGTATCCTCGCATGATGCCTAAAAAGATTAATGACTATTATATCCTTCCCTTAGACTACCTGTCCTCTTTATGGCAGGGTCAGTCTTATGGAGAACGATAACTCCGATGACCCTTTACATCCAATAAAAGGACTTCCTACCCTCCTATGGTATGGATAGCCCTGAAAAGCTAAAAGAACATCTTTTTTATATAATTTAAGGGTAGCTGCTATTAATTGCTTGCTCTTTTTTTCAAATTCAAATTCAAAACCCTCTTTCCCACTCTTTTCAAATACTTTCAAAACAAGGCTACGCTTATGTCATACCCCAAAATTTGCCCATCTCGTTTCTCCTTTCAAAATTCAATGCTCAAGGACACCTCCTCCTAAACAATGGTTCAAGGAACTAGAGTGTTTGTTTTTCTGAATAAAATGAATGGATCAAAGGCTCCAATGGATTTCATATGGCTTATGATGTTTCAAAATATCTCTATGGAAAAATACAAGCTTCAATTCCAAGGGTTGCCCAGTCAATTGCTCGGATGGTCAACAGTTAACTAGTTTGACCTAAAAGTCAACTGTGGTCAAAGTACAGTCAAAACTCCTGATTTTTTGTCAACATCTTAATTTTGAAGTATCATTCACCATTTGATCAAGAGTTGATCATGGTTCATCAAGGAAAGATCAGAAATCAACAAATTCAAAAGTTTCTAAATTAGGGTTTTTATAGGAGAAAGTCAACTAAACTTTGACTAGCCATAACTCTTACATGGAACATCAGAAATTTTTCATCCAAAGCTCATTTTGAAGGAAATTGGATTCTCTACAAATTTGCCTCTCACAAGCCAAGTCCAAAAATGCTTCATTTGAGAGATATGGATCAAAAGATTATAGGTCTTTTTTGAAAGTCAACCAAAAGCTGTTTTTTTGTCAAGGCCATTATCATCAAGATAAATTCTTCAAATGAAAAAAACCTTCTAAAGTGGCTTGTATAGGACATTTTGAGGTTTCCAAAAAGTCCTAGAACTCTTCCATATCTTAAAAATTGAGGGAGCTATGCCTTGTCAAAGTTTGGCAATTTTTGAGGAAAAAATGTGAAGTAAAGGGCTCCAAAATGAATCTTTTTGCAAAGGGGCCCAATATTTTATGATCCAATCTTGCTATACAAGTCATCTAGACACTCCAATCTCTATGCCACGAAATTTTGATTATTATTTGATTTTTTAGTGAATTTTATTCATTAAAAATTGATGAAAATCAAAGATTTAAAGAAATTATGGACAGATTTGATTTAATTTTAATTACCAATCATTCCAATCATCAAATCACACCATATATGATACAAATTTCGTGCACATGGATATTGTTGAGAAAAGATTGAGATTTTTGCAAATTTGGAAACATGTACAAACTATGATTCAATCAAATATTAATCTCCTAATTTGCCAAGATTTATCTCAAATTTGTTGACCTAAATCACTCTCTATAAATACATGAACACACTCTGATGCAAAAAAAAGAAGACACAAGGATTGGAGCTCTGAAAATCATGTGCAAGCTTCAAGAAATTCAAAGAAAAAGCCAAATCGATATTGGCTTTTGAGGACAATTAAAAGGTTTCTGAAGACTCAGGGATATTCACAGAAGGTGCAGCAAGCTTCCCCGATCATCTCCAACGCATAAGGCGCTCGGAATTGTGTTCATCATTGTCACGGTTTGTCAATTTTTTGGTTATGTCAATCACTATCATTTGAGCATCATAAATATGGTTTGATCCTGGATTTGTGTTCTTATGAATGTCACGATTATTTCTGGGCACTTTGATTTAAGAATTGATGCAGGGACTATGAAACACCATTGCTAGGGTTTCATGTTCGTGAAAAGGGGATTCCCGTTTAGGAACGATTTTAAGCCAAATCCATAGGTTTGTTGAACTCGTGATAACACCCATGTTTGATCTGGGTTACTGTGGTGGATCGATTCATGTTGATTTGCAGGTTTGAGGTGGATGGCCTATAGCCACGTTCAAAAACCGTGGCCAAAGGGTCTGTATTTTCATGACTCCCACGAAGAAGAAGAAGAAGAAGAAGAAGCAATGGCGCGCTGATTCTTTCAAATTTTTTATCTTTTGTTTTTTTTAATATATTTGAAATACGTTGCATTTGTTATTCAACACGTAAAAATATCAGGGATGGTAAAGCGCACATGATGGTCACGCTGGAGACTAGGGTTCGAACCCCACGCTGGCCATCCCCTAATATTTTTACTATGTTACTAGTTGCTTCCAGATCCAATGCTCCTACCCACGCGTGGCCTATGGTGTACCATCGTTTTTTCTGCCACCAGATCACTACACCATTAAATCCAACGCACCTGATTCCACAAGCGTATCATGCACCTCCAGGAGCCAGTCACACCCAATCGCAGCAGCTAAGTCTTCTTTTCTCTATTTCTTTTTAATATTTTGGTTATTTCTTTTTCTTTTTCTTTCTAATTTCTTTTTATTCACTTATTTATTTTCACTTATTTAATAAAATTACTTTTTCTTCATAAGAATTCTACATTATTTATTTATTTTAATCGAAAATTCGATTTTCTTTATAATTCTTTAATTTTAATTTTATTTGTCTATATATTTAAATAATTAAAATATCAGGCTTAACCCTATAATCGTTATATTTTATTCTGGTTTATCTATTCAATCGAACCTTTGGTTCCATGAACCTTGGAGGGTTTGTTTAATATCATTTTATATTTTGTTCGGCTTTTGAGCTAAAGTAGGGTTCATCATCCAATCAATCATACACTGAAAAATTTCTTTTTCTTGGTGCAGTTCTTTTAGGGTTACTATCAGGGTTCGTCCGACTACGCGCCATATCAGATCAAAAGCTAAGTCCTGATTCTACACTTATTTAAATATTTGTTATTTTCCCTTTTTATTTAAAATTAGGGTTTACCCTCAAAAGATAATGAACTCCGCCTACACTCACCCCTTCTATTTATTTTTCCTTTTCCAATTTTCAAGGTTAAACAGCCGGTCAAAGCTCGATTAGTCGGTAACCCTAAAACCTAATTTATTTTAAATTATTACTTATGCCAAACCCTATTGGGGTTTAAGTTTATTGCTTTTTCTTTTTTCCCCTTCCCCATGTTTTATCATGTAACTGCTTCGAGGTTGTATTGTTTGGCCTTGAAGGCACTTAAATCTGTTATATTATATTACTGTGTGGTTAGTAATTTAGGGAGTGAAACCTTGAACTGAATCTAGAATCACTTAATTACAAGATAACTTATTCTGAATTTGATCACGTGATTGTTGCACCCACGCACCTTTTTTGGTAACCTCTCTTGTTGCCTATTGCCTGTTGTCTTGTTGCCTTGTGTTTTTTAGTGCAGAATAGTCAAGTCCCTCAAATACGAGGATACCTCAACAATGTTTCCCTCAGTTCATTCTCAAGATCATAGGTCCCAATGATGCTACCTTCGATTCGCTAATATGATCTCGTCCCTCGAAGTTGCCTACGAAATGCTGAGGTATCCTCCGGTTGCCTAAACGAAAATGGCTATTCTGATCCTTCCCTTAGACTATCTGCCCTCCTATGGCAGGGACCATCTTATGCCGAACGATATCTCGATGACCCTTCAACCTCCAAATAAAAGGACTTTCCTACCCTCCTATGGTATGGATAGCCCTGAAAGGCTAAAAGAACATTTTTCATCTAACCAGGTAATTTGCACCTAATTGCTTTGCTCTGGTTTAAAAATCTTTTTATTACAATTTTTCATAAACCTTCAAAAAGGCTACGCTCATTTACGAGCTAAAGTCCTTATTTCTTCTTCTTCTACATTTCTGAACTTTTGGTTTCAAAACTAAAGAGAAAAGCAATTAAGAGCCCATGGAAAACCATGGATGCAAAGGGTGCCTTACACCTTCCCTTTGCATAAATTACCCCCCGAACTCAGTTTTTATTTAAAAGGTTTTTCCTGTTCTTTTAGCCTTTTTGATAATTTGGATAAAATAAAAGTCGGTGGTCACTCTTGCTATCCGCGACATTTCTTTAAAGTCAGTTCACCGTATTACAGCTTATTTACAAGCTAAAGTCCTTAACAAAGTTTTTTACTATTCACACACTACACTTTCAAACAATTCAAACATTCAAAAAGTGAGCTAAGCAATTAAGAGCCCATGGATAACCATGGATACAAAGGGTGCTTTAAACCATTCCTTTGTATAACTTACCCCCCGAACTCAAAATCTCTTTAAAAGGTCTTTTTCTGTTCTTTTAGCCTTTCTATAAATTGGATAAAATAAAATTCAATGGCGACTCTTGCTCACCGTAACATTTGTTGCTTAAATATTTAAAGTCAGTTCACCGTATTACAGGGAGAAAAATGTTTTGCTCATTTATATTGTGGTTGCTATGAGGTTTAGAAAAGAAAAAGAAAAGAAAAAATGTGAAAAAGAAAGAAAAAATTTTTGAAAAAAAACAAAAAGAGTATGGAATAATGTTGTGTTAATAAGTATGTGATTGATTGAGAAATTTGGGATCATGAAGAAGTTTGATTGAAAAATTGTTTTTGAACTTTTGTGAGTTGATCACTCTCTTAGGTTTGTGGAAGTTTTTGTTTCGATTAGCCTTAGAATTATCCCTTGTTTGTTAACCAAGGCCACATTACAACCTTGAAAAGTCCTTGTGATTCTTGCCTTTGTGTTTTCAACATGATTTTTGGATGGTTGCATAATTTAATCTTTTGTTTGCAAAATTGTTAGATGAGTGAAAACACTCCACTTTTGTGTTTTTCATCTACCGATGATTGTGCGCTAGGTGTGATTCATTTTTGAATTAGTGTTGTTTTAGAATGTTTGGTATATTCTTTGTATTTAGCATTTGTGTCATGTTTATGTTATCGTCGTAGTTTAGTGGTAAGTATGTTTCTTTGTGTGTACTGTTTTGCATTTGAGTCATACATATGTTCAGTTTTTTCAAAACTTTTGATTTGTGAGTTTTGGATTTTTGTGTTTGTTTCCTTGAGTTAGTTGATTCTTGTTTAGGGACAAACAAGTTTAAGTTGGGGAGAGTTTGATAAGTGCCAATTTGTAGTGCTTTTCTATATATAGTTTTGTGGCACTTACCGTGTTTTTGTGTAAATTCCGTTGAATAATCCCCCGTTTAGTATGTAAATACGTTTAGTTTATTTATACTCGTGTTTTAATTCATTTATGTACCATTTGATAGTTTTCTATTCATTTTGTAGGTATTTAGGCTTATTTGAAGCATGAGCAATAAAATGTCAAAGACACGGCTTCAAACGCGCGATTTTGAGCAACGGAACCAACTCGTCTACGAATAAGGATCAAAATCAAAGAAAAAAAATCATCAATTTGGTTTATATTTTGTCATTTTTAGATAGGAAATTGAATAATCTTTCCAACACTTCGAACCGGGCGCAAATCAGAGTTACTGTTCTCAAGTTATGGCCAAAACAATGATGTTGCTACTGGTGTCGTTCGCCCGGCGAATCTGGCAAGACATAAGTGCGTTAAAATGGCCAAAAAAAAACATTTTTTTTAGGTTATGGTTTGGGTATTTTTTGCTCCCACTCCATCACCAAACATTTTTTAGGTAGATTAGCTTAGAAAACAACGATGGAGCTTGCATTTGGATGATCGGAGGTAGATTGATCATCAATCGGAGTTGGCAAACCGGAAGATTTTCGGTTCATTTCTCTTATTCTTTGTGTATTTCTCTTTGGTTGGTGTTATACCCCAAAATTTGCCCACATCTTTTTTAAGAAAACTTCAATCTGAAAATTAAGAGTTTCATATAAACATGGATTTTTATTTCAAATATCCTAAACATATGAAGTGCTTAAATTTCAGAATTTCTCTTACACAGTAACTTGGCTAACAGTGGAATTTATTCTTACGCAAACGCCAAATGCTGTTCATTACACCACAAATACTATTTATTTATTTTACAGATAAATAGTACTAACACAGTTCATGCAGGGTTAAATCTTTTTGCAGGCGCAAAAGCAGGAAACTCACACTGTACTGGTAACAATTGTTTTTGGTTTCCCACTAACTTTTGTACTATATTCCATTATTTTCAAAATCTTTTCAAATCTCTCCTTTCAAATTCAAATCTCAACTTTATTCTCCATCTCTCTTTTTCCAACAATACCTTACACTTTCTTTCAAATCTCACTTCCACTCAAATTTCCATTTGTACGGAATCACATCATTCCCCAACGTCTCTATCATCTTTCCATTCTATAAATACCTCTCATCCTTTTCACAAATCTCACATCAAATTCTAAATCATCTTTCAAATTTCTACTTCATCATCCATTTTCTTTCTTCTTTCCTAGCAAAAATGGCAAAATGGATAGAGACACTGCTTCTTACAGTCGTCACCATTGTTACGGTGATCACAACTTTCTTCTGCTTGCACAGTCCTGAGGAGTGTGGACCTGCAATGGTTATGCTCCCAATCATCTACATGCTATTGATCATAGCATGGTTCATCAACCGTCATTTTTAAAGTTTGCCGTGTTTCTTATTTTCTTAAACGTACCGTCTATTCGTCGTACTGTTCAATAGTATGTAATATTTATACTGTCAGTATTAAATGTTGTACTAGTTGTCATAATATTGCTTAATTACTAAGATAATATTTTGTGTGTTTCTGCCAGTCAAATATTTCTATTTCTGTGCATTTAACAATTTTCAGGTTATTATCGGTAATTTTGCCCGCATACCGTAAATATCAGTTATTTATTATGTTTCTGTTTTCTAACAAGTCATGTAAATAAATTTTCATGCTTCACACCAAACAAAAACAAAAATAACAACAAAGAAAAGAAAATTAACTTTGACAGTTGACTTTTTCACTTTAACTGCTGCTTCAGTACACGAACAGTCGGTTGACAGACAAACTGCAGACAGTACAATTCACAGTGATTTGTACAATCAATCAAATCAATCATTCACAATTCAAATTTCCAAGATTTTTGTGTTAGAAGTCTTCTGAATATCACATGATTAGCAGAAACTCAACACTGCACAAAAATCAGGTACGCTTAACTGCCTCCTATACAGACAGTCCCTAATCAGGGTTTTTCTTGTTTTAACAGGAGCAACAAGTTTTGAGAGCTCAAATGGATTTCATATACATCCATACATCTCAAAGTACCATCATACAAATTTTCAAACTTCAATTCACTCAGACGCACCGTCAGCAGCTCAAACAGTCAACAGACGACCCGTTTGACCAAAAAAGTCAACTGACAGTCAAAAATGAAATTTTTTGTCAAAGTCCATATTTTGTCAAAGGATTCAACATTTGATCATTGGATGATCACAATTCATCAAGGAAAGATCAAAAATCAACAAAACCCTAAGATTCAAAATTAGGGTTTTTGCCTGAAAAGTCAACTCAACTTTGACTGATCATAACTCTCTCATCCTTCATCCAAAAAATGTCAACCAAAGCTCATTTTGAAGGAAATTCAATTATCTTTCAAATGCAATTGATCCCATGGTCATAGCATTCACCATTTGAAAAATATGGCCAAAGACATTACAGGTCATTTTCAAAGTCAACAAAAAGACACTTTTTTCAAATGGACACACAAGGAGAACCAAAAATCATTTTGATATGAGACCAAAGACATTGGTTAGAGGACTCTTTGAGGTTTCCAAAAAGTGCAAGATCTCCTTCATATGACAAAAATTGAAGGATTTACACCTTGTTGAAGTTGGCTAAATTTTGGGAAAATGCATGAAATCAACATTGCTCAAAAATGTTTTTTTTCCAAAAGATGCCAAGTTTTTATGGTCCAAACATCTTTGCCATGTTACTATGGGCCTCCCACGACCAAGACAAAGCCCACATCTATATTATCCATTTTTGACATGATTTTATCTTATTTTAAGATTAAAATCAAAAGAAAATTGCATGGATAATTGGTGACTTGGTCTCCAAGTATGACTCACCTCCAAAATCTTCAATTTTCTGCAGAAGATTGATGCCCAAGACAAGAGCATTGAATGGAGTCAAGGCTTGGTCAAAAATTCAAAGTTTTTTAATATTAAAGAACCAAACTTTCAACAAAGACAACTATAGCTTCTTGCTTCACTTCCAAGCAGCCTTTTGGCTATAAAAGGAGTAGCATACTTCAGCAACAAAGGGAGACACGAATTGAGGGCAAGAGCATAGCTATCATTATCATAAAATTCTCCAAAAAATACATACACTTTGTAATTTTCAAATTCTATATTCCAAGCAATATTAATACAAACAAAGCTTTCCAATCATCTTCTCAAATCATATAGAGTAAGATTGAACTCCTAACATAGTCCCATGAGAGTCGTATAGTGAGCATAGTGTTCTTCATGTACATATGCACTTGACTTTCGTTTTCTTATATGCAATCAATTTCCATGTAAACTAACCACCCTAATATGTTCATAAGGTCCTATAGGAGTGATCTGGGCTTTAACATGAGAGTTACCACGTGAGAATCACCTCATGCCATTAACAAATACATATAAGTGTTCAAACTTTGATATCTTCGAATCCCTAGCTACAGACCTCAAACCACAAAACTAATGCTATATTTGGACTCAGGGCATCCTAATTAGGGGATCTGGGTCACTTTCATTCATTCTTAACGTTTGTTTTTTGCAGGTTGTGAAGTTACCAAAAGCTGCATTTTTATTGTTAAAATAGGGGAGGTTAAAAACCCCCGCTATTTGAGTCCAAAAACCAGACTTCTGGAGGTTGAAGACGACCACGCGTCCCAGCGTGGTTCGTCAGCCCAGCCTTGATTTTTCTGCATGCATGCGTGGCTCATCCCACGCTTCTCATTCGCTGGTCAGCCAGCGTGGGTCCCAGGGTGGACTTTGAAAGTTCCATTAATCACACGCACTGATTACCATGTTATTATGATGCAACCTCAAGATCTGAGCCCTTGAATCACTTCAACCTTTAATCCAACGCATCAGACACGCATGCACACCATGGAGCCTCAGCTCCTCACCACACTGAATCAGTATCCTTTCTATTTTTATTTTATTTTCTATTTTATTTTAATTTCTTTGTTAAATTAATTAAAAATAGTTTTAAAATTCAAAAAATCCCACAAAAAATATTTTAAACTTCTAAAATAATATATTATTTTATGAAACAAAAATATTTTATTTTTCTTCAAAATTTCAATATTTTTCATAATTAATTAGTATGTATTTGTATATTTGCTTATTAATTATTTTAATTAGTCAAAAAATCATAAAAAAATCGTTCTTTGTGTTAAATATTGTTTATATATCATAAACTAATTTTGTACATATTTAGGATAATTTTATCATTAAGTTTTAATTATTTGTGTAATTATTTGCATAATTATGTTTTGATTAACTTAAAAAATTCAAAAACAATTTCAAAAATCCCAAAAAAAATTAGTTTTGTTCTAAAATCAATTAACAAACATTTTGTACATATTTTTAAACTTATTTGCTAGGTTTAATCATATTTCCATCTTTTCTCTATTTTAAATTAATTAATAATGCATTAATTATATTTAAAATAAATCACAAAAATACAAAAATATGCCTTTTATTTCTTGCAATTTAAAATTCCTAGATAAATGTATAGGATGTCAAATTCATGTAAATAGGCTAGTTTACATTTCCCGCACAATCGATGTAATAGCGTAGATTTACTTTCTGCACTTTACATTTCCGCATTTTAATTTCCAGCACCCATATAAACTGCGTGTATGTCAAAGATAAAACTGAACCGTCAGATCACTAACTTCAAAGATAAATATCTGAATTCAATCACAATCACATTTGCACCTCCTAGGGTAATCCCTTTTCACTCTTTTCAAAATCAAAGTTACATTTCTACTGTTTCGAGTACAAAATCGAACCTTTTGTTTATATCCGACGAATGGATAGATTTTTAAAGGGAACAAGGATAAAGACCTCCTAACTCAGGGTAGACCTCCTAGTTTGCTTGCTCAAAAAATCAAAACAAACAAAATTCTCATACACTGTTGTTTTTCAAAACAAATTTTCCAAAAGACAATATTTTGTATACATCCAAACACGGATCATTACAAAATTAACGTTCTTTTCAAAACATCTTTCGAAAGATAAACAAGCATTTGTATATATCCGCACAAGGATCATTACAAATTCTATTTGCAAAGGTATTTCAAAAACACAGGTAAAAGCATTCCGAATTAATTGAAAAGTAAAGCAAATGAGCTAAGCAAACTAAAGAGCCCATGGATAACCATGGATACAAAGGGTGCTAACACCTTCCCTTTGTATAACCTACCCCCTTACCCAGAATCTCTCAAAGGTCTTTTTTCTGTTTCTTTTATAAACCTTTCCTTCATTGGATAAAATAAAAGGTCGGTGGCGACTCTGTAAACTTTTTCAAAAGTGACGCGAAAGCGTCCGATCGACAAAAAAAGGAGTCAGTTCACGTATCCCACCCACGGGAGGGGTATGGCCCGAAAGGACGGTCCACAGTTGGGTTTTGTGTATGATTTTACTTTGAAATCATGAATATTTGTTGATCATGGTGTTGTATAAAGTTTGCTTTACAAATCATTATTGATGTCTTCCTTAATCTTTTTGCATTATGTTTGGATTTGAGTTGTTATAGACATATACCTCACAAATCTTGATTAGGGATGGATATCTATTAGTTCTAGATTCTATATATAGTTTTGGAGCTAATATTCGTCGTGGGTATCGAAGCTTAATGCCTCTGTGTTGTTTGTGTTGGTTGAGAGATCGTTGACGCGAGCAATACGGTTGTCTGATGTGTTGTTGAGGTTGGCTGAGAGTGAAGGATAGAAAAACACTTAGAAAGGGGGGGGGGGGGTTTGAATAAGTGTAGCTTTAAAAACTTGACAGATAAAAATAAATTGCACAGTTATTTTTATCCTGGTTTGTTGTTAACTAAACTACTCCAGTCCACCCCCGCAGAGATGATTTACCTCAACTGAGGATTTAATCCACTAATCGCACGGATTACAATGGTTCTCCACTTAGTCAGCAACTAAGTCTTCCAGAGTCTTCTGATCACACATTGATCACTCCAGGAACAACTGCTTAGATACCCTCTAAGACTTTCTAGAGTATTCTGATCCACACGATCACTCTAGTTACAACCTGCTTAGATAACCTCTAAGACTTCCTAGAGTATTCTGATCCACACGATCACTCTAGTTCCTTACAACTTAATGTAATCAATTCTAAGAGTATTACAATTGCTTCTTAAAAGCTATAATCACAAACTGTGATATTTCTCTTAACGTTTAAGCTTAATCTCACTAATATATTACAACAGCAATGTAGTGAGCTTTGATGAAGATGAAGATTCTGAGCTTTGAGTAGAACAGAGTTTCAGCAAGTTAATATGAGTTGTTTTTGTTCAGAATAGTTAACCTTGCTTCTCATCAGAACTTCATATTTATAGGCGTTGGAGAAGATGACCGTTGAGTGCATTTAATGCTTTGCGTGTTCCGTACAGCATCGCATTTAATGTTATACGCTTTTGTCAACTACCTCGAGCCTTGTTCACGCTGTGTCTACTGACGTTGCCTTTAGTAGCTTTTAACGTTCCTTTTGTCAGTCAGCGTAGCTTGCCACTTGTACTTCCTTCTGATCTGATGTTTGTGAATACAACGTTTGAATATCATCAGAGTCAAACAGCTTGGTGCAAAGCATCTTCTGATCTTCTGACCTTGAAGTGCTTCTGAGCGTGATACCATCAGAACTTCAGTGCTTCTGATCTCATGTTCTTCTGATGCTTCCATAGACCCATGTTCTGATTCTGCTTCGACCATCTTCTGATGTCTTGCCAGACCATGTTCTGATGTTGCATGTTGAACCCTTTGAGACAAAGCTTCTGAGCGCTGAATTATGCATACTCTTTATATATTTCCTGAAAAGGAAATTGCATTGGATTAGAGTACCATATTATCTTAAGCAAAATTCATATTATTGTTATCATCAAAACTAAGATAATTGATCAGAACAAATCTTGTTCTAACAATCTCCCCCTTTTTGATGATGACAAAAACATATATAAATGATATGAATTTGCGATCAGAAAGAGCAGACGGCAAAAGACAAATTACACAGCTATAGCATAAGCATATGAATATGTCTCCCCCTGAGATTAACAATCTCCCCCTGAGATAAATAATCTCCCCCTGAAATAAATACTCGAAGAACTTTAATAAAAGACTTCCCTGATTATTTCGGTAGAGACGATCACATAAGCTTCTGTCTTCAGAGAATTCATAGCTTCTGACTTCTGCTTCCATTGGACAGCTTCAGAACTAGAATTTCCTTAGATCCCTAGAACACTCACAGCTTCTGATTCCTGCTTCCATCTAGGACAGCTTCAGAACTTGAATTTCTTTGATCTTTAGAACATTCACAGCTTCTGATTTCTGCTTCCACTTAGGACAGCTTCAGAACTTGAATTTCTTTGATCTTCAGAACATTCACAGCTTCTGATTTCTGCTTCCATTTAGGACAGCTTCAGAACTTGAATTTCTTTGATCTTCAGAACATTCACAGCTTCTGATTTCTGCTTCCATTTAGGACAGCTTCAGAACTTGAGTTTTCTGGATCTTTAGAACATTCACAGCTTCTGATTTCTGCTTCCCTCGGATAGCTTCAGAGCTTTGAATTTCTACCAACATCACTTCATGCTAGATTTGTATCAGAACATTGTTGAATGTACCAGAGCATCATCAGAGCATCTCTACATCCTGAAATGTTACAGAACAAAAACTAAA
The DNA here is from genome assembly GCF_029867415.1 of Vicia villosa. Taxonomy (NCBI): domain Eukaryota; kingdom Viridiplantae; phylum Streptophyta; class Magnoliopsida; order Fabales; family Fabaceae; genus Vicia; species Vicia villosa. The sequence continues at coordinate 29,210,575 of NC_081186.1, read as the reverse complement.
CGACAAAAGTCAGCATGAACGAGTCAGAACATAAAATGTATATTAGAACACATGATATGTATCAGAGCCATATAGGCTGAAATAATGTATCAGAGCAAATAGAATTTTGTCAAAGCAAATAGACAAATATGGATCAAATTCTATTATCAGTGCTTCTGATTCATTCTTCTTTCTTGCTTCTGATTTCTGAAGCTTGACAGCACTCAGCTTGCTTCAGTTTCCATGAGCTTATTCTTTTTACAGAATAACACTTCTTATGGTTTTGCTTCTTGTGTTTGCTTTGAAGATTCTCTTCACTTCTTTATACCTGCAAAACACTTAAACTATATAGAACTTGCAGTTCTTGTTGTTAGTAAAAGCAACTGATTAAATCAAATCATTTATCACATATTTCTCCCCCTTTTTGTCATATCATCAAAAAACAAAAAAAAAGATTCAGAGACAAACAAAACGAAACACACGGAGGAAGAAGATGATTTCATTGAAGTTCAAACAGCAGGTACAGAAGTACATGAAGATAAGTAAGATCAGATGCACAAAAAAACAGATGCAACGAAAAAGAAACAACACAGATTCAATCTAAGATGGCCCTAGCCTTGACAAGATCTTGGCCAGCATCTCTTGAACCTCATTGTTGTGTCCATCTTGCCTCACCATGAAAGCTCTATACTCAGCATTGAGTGAGCTTTGCTCATCCTGTCTCTTCTGAATTTCTTCCAGAGTCCTTGCAAGACGAGAAGATTCATCAGAAGAAGCTTCACCGCTTTCAACCACAGGAATAGCAACTTGATCTGTAGCTTCCATGGATAGATCATTTGCAGGGATTTCCTCAACAGGATCTGATTCAGCAACATGATCTTCAGCATCTGCTTCTTGCACAGAAGAATCTCCATATTCTGCAGCAGGAATTTCCGAGTCTCCATTCTCAAGTGCCTGAAGAATGGCAGCTAGATTCCTGGGAGCAGAAGGACCTTCAACTTCTGGTGGGTCAACAACTTCTGGAATGACCAAGCTTGGGTCTTTCTCAGAAGGGTTTTCCCTCAGATAGTCAAAGAGAGTTTTGAAGTCTCCGAGCAGAACAGGATAATCAGGAATAAAGATAACGATATCCCTGCATGGATTTGCTTCCATTTCAGCAGCCAGTCTTAATTGTTCCATCTCATCCAAGAAGGGCTTCTCTTCCAACAGATGTCTTCCTTTGAGACTAGCAAACCAGAAGTCTTCATAATTCCTCAGAATTCCACGAGGCCATGGGGCAGCAGCTACACAGGCTTCCTGAAGTTCTAAAAACAGAGCATCTGATTCTCTGCGAAAGATCCTCCAGTAGTTCCGCATAGCAACATCATTCAATCTAGAACTTTCAGCAATTCTGAGAGTATCAAAGATACTTCTGAGATTCCTCTTTATGTTTTCAAAAACTACACCAATAGGGTATACAGGGCGGAATTTTATTTGGGTTTTTGAAAAGGCAGGGTTGGAAGTGAAGTACGGATGAGGTTCTCTATCCAACCTATAAGAAGATTCTGCTTCAGTATCAGAATCTAACACTACCACTTCAGCTTCAGGACGAGGCTTGGGAGTGTAGTTGCAATCACGGAGCAGCTGCTCATGTGATGCAGAGGTTGGAAGAGGAGAATCACAAAGATTGTTTTGAGAGGTGGAGGGAGTATGTTCAAAGGTGGCATTGAGAGAAGGTTGAGATGGAAAGAGAGTTTGAAGGGGTGGTATATCCAGAACAGGATTTATGGTAGGTGGAGAGGAAGGAAAGGTTATAGGAGAAGATGGAGGTGTAAGAACATGGACAAAGACAGGTGATTCTGATGTGGCTTTTTCTGGTTCAGGTGTAGGGACAACCTTTATTGGTGCAACTTCTGAACGAACAGCAGGAACAGAATCAGGTTCAGAAATGCATATACCTTTGGAACCTCTCAGAAAAGCTTTGGCCACATCCTCAGTCTTCTTCTGCTTCTTACTCTTCAGCTCTTCAATAATCTTTGCTTTGCCGCTAGAGATTTCTTTCCTTCTGACATATGCCAGAACTTCTGGTTGATTCTCAGCCTCTTGAGAGACATTTTCTTCATCAGACTCTTGAAGAATCATCTTCCTTTTTCTTCTTTTCTTCTTCTCAACAGCTTCTTTCCCTTTCTTCTCAAACTCATCAGAGACAGACTTAGCAACCTTTGCAATGACCTCTTTAGAAACATCTTGTTTCTTAGAGACAGCAGAAGGATAATCATGCTTTCTTTTAGTCCTTTCTTCCTTCTTCTTATTTATTTTCATTGGAGCACCCTTCTCTTGATTTTTGAGATATTTATTTTCTTCTTGTGATAACAGATACCTAGTTTTGACTACAGGTACCTCACAGTTGAAGAAGGTTTCAAACTCAGCAAGAACATGTGCTCTTCTGATTCTTGTGTCAGTAAGAGGTTGAGGAGTCTTACTGATAGTTTTAATTACTTTCATCTTCTTCAAAGTGAATGCATTCAGACAAGCCCCAGATGTGACAGCAAGGTCTTTCACAATACCTTCAGATTCCAAGCTTTCAACAATCTTTGAATGCACCAAAAGATTTGAAATAATCCTTCCAAAAGGAATGATTGTTCCACCTTTTTCTCTGAAAGCGTTTCTGGAATCCTTTACTGCTTTCCACAAATGGTTGAAGATGATGTAGATCGCATCAACCTTCTTCCTAGTGGCAATGCAATAAAGAATATACCTTTGCTCATTACTGACGAAATCCGAGGCATGTGTTCCTTTCCTATGGTAGAAACACCCAAGAATGATCTTTGTCCAGATTTTGTAGACATCTCTCAAATCCTTGACGTGTTTTGTTTTCTTGACATTTGGATAGAGAGTGGATAGAACATCTTCCCAAACTGCCCTTTGATCAATCTCAAAAGCCCCTTCAGGGTTTTTCAGATCAAACATCACTCTTAGGATGTTTTCAGTAATAACAACAAACTTTCCATGGACGAAAGAAAGTATTGATTTTGGAGCAACCACAGCATGTGCCTAGAATTCCTTGACAAGATCCGGATAAACTGGGCCAACGAACTCAGCGAACAACGAGGTCCATCCTTGAAAGATGATGTCTTCTTTAAGATGAAATCCATGTTCTTCAAGGTTGTCAAAATCAACAGTAAGTTCACATATAACTTCTAATTTGTCCTTGGGAATAGAGCATGCAACAACAGGAGTAAGTTGCAAAATTTCTTCTTGGAGATGGTGAGGAACAGATGTATCAACATTTTGGGATGAGAAGGCAGCCATGGATGCAGAATGAACAAAAACGAACAGGAGAAGAAAACTGGGTTTTTGATTAGGGTTTTAGAAAACGGCTAAGAACTTTTCAAACGAGAGAATGCAAGAAGAAAGAGAGACAAGGGAGCGAAAAAGATGTATGATATGATTTGAAAAGAATATAAGGAGACGAATATAAAATAGAAAATGAAAAAGAATAAATAAATAAAATGAATAGTTTCAGAATCAAAAGAAATCATTTTCATTAAATGACGAGTGACGTGAGGAGAGAGATCGTGGTAAAAGAAATGATTTAAAATAGTTACCTAGGTCGGCGTCTTTTCAACTGCACGCTTCGTACTGACCGTAGAGACACGTGTTCATCATTAGATAATGGATGACAGGTGTGAAATATTCAATAGGCTTTACGCCTTCTGATTCCGATCACTGCTTCTGAATTGGTCAAGTTTCTCTTCTGGAAACACTCCTTCTGAAGTGTGCTGATATAAATCTGAATGATCTTCTGATCCATTACTTCTGATATACACAGCTTCTGGAGATTCACTTCTTTGTTCTGCAGCTTCTGATAAGACAAAACTGTATCTGCAGAAATTCTTAAGCTGCTTTGTTTCATCAGAAGCAAGTTTATCATCAAACCAGATATTTATTGATTCGTCCACAATCAATGTTTCAATATTGTATATTCTGTAGCATTTAGAGCATTCAGAATAATCAAGAACGAAACATCATTGCTTTAGAAACAAACAAAACAGATGGTTCCAAGACTAATAAACTTTCTTTTCTGATCTCCTACGAACATAGTTTCTTCAACAGATTTAAGTACCAGAACTTGGAAGACAGTCCTTCTTCCCTTCAAGTGTTGAGACCAACTTGAGTCCAGGTGATATGACATGTTGACTTTTATCTTCTTTGTCGCCAAGAGAATCTGCAAAAGAAATAGTCTTTTTCTTTGGTACCCACATCTTCTTGGGTCCTTTCTTGTTAGATTTTCTCAAGTTCTGATTGAACTTGGGTTTAACATTGTAAGCAATAGGAGGAACAACATGATAATTTTTAATGTGAGTTTCATGATATTTCCTAGGTTGTGTCACATGCTTTTTGGTGTGTGTTATGTGAAAACTTTGAGCATGTGAAGTGTGCCTAATATCATGGGAGTGGCCATACTTGAACTGATCATACAATGGCTTGTATGTGAATTTCATTTCATCAACAGGTTCAAGTTTGTATGGGGTTTCACCCTCAAAACCAATGCCGACTCTTTTGTTTCCAGACACAGCATATATCATAGAAGCTAGCTGACTTCTGCCAATACTTCTAGATAAGAACTTCCTGAAACTTAAATCATATTCTTTCAGAATATGGTTTAGACTAGGAGTGGATTTTTCTGAATCAGAAGGAGATCCAACATTATTGGATAATTTTAAAAGTTTTTCTTTTAATTCAGAATTCTCCAACTCAAGCTTCTTTGTTTCAAATTCAAATAGCTTTTTCAGCTTTTTGTATTTGAGACTGATCTGAGACTTGAGTTCCAGAAGTTCAGTTAGACCGGAAACTAACTCATCTCTAGTAAGTTCAGAAAATACCTCTTCAGAATCTGATTCTGATGTAGATTCTGATTCGTCATCTTCTGTCGCCATCAGCGCACAGTTAGCCTGCTCATCTTCAGAGTCTGAATCATCTTCTGACTCATCCCAGGTTGCCATAAGACCTTTCTTCTTATGAAACTTTTTCTTGGGATTTTCCTTCTGAAGTTTTGGACATTCATTCTTGAAGTGTCCAGGCTCATTGCATTCATAGCACATGACCTTCTTCTTGTCAAATCTTCTGTCATCAGAAGATTCTCCACGTTCAAATTTCTTTGAACTTCTGACGCCTCTGAACTTCCTTTGCTTGTTCTTCCAGAGTTGATTCAGCCTTCTGGAGATCAAGGACAGTTCATCTTCTTCTTCAGATTCTGATTCTTCAGGATCTTCTTCTCTAGCCTGAAAAGCGTTAGTGCATTTCTTGATATTGGATTTTAATGCAATAGACTTACCTTTCTTTTGAGGCTCATTTGCGTCCAGCTCTATTTCATGACTCCTCAAGGCACTTATAAGCTCTTCCAGAGAAACTTCATTCAGATTCTTTGCAATCTTGAATGCAGACACCATAGGACCCCATCTTCTGGGTAAGCTTCTGATGATCTTCTTTACGTGATCGGCCTTGGTGTATCCCTTGTCAAGAACTCTCAATCCAGCAGTAAGAGTTTGAAATCTTGAAAACATCTTTTCAATGTCTTCATCATCCTCCATCTTGAAGGCTTCATACTTCTGGATTAAAGCGAGAGCTTTAGTCTCCTTGACTTGAGCATTTCCTTCATGAGTCATTTTCAAAGACTCATATATGTCATAGGCCGTTTCCCTGTTAGATATCTTCTCATACTCAGCATGAGAGATAGCATTCAGCAAAACAGTTCTGCATTTATGATGATTCCTGAAAAGCTTCTTCTGATCATCGTTCATTTCTTGCCTTGTCAGCTTTACGCCACTGGCATTTACTGGTTGTTTGTAACCATCCATCAGAAGATCCCATAGATCACCATCTAGACCAAGAAAGTAACTTTCCAGTTTATCTTTCCAGTATTCAAAGTTTTCACCATCAAATACCGGCGGTCTAGTATAACCATTGTTACCGTTGTGTTGCTCAGCAGAGCTAGATGTAGATGTAGACTTTGCAGTTTCATCAGCCATCTTTTACTGAAGCGTTTTTCTCTTCCTGAATCTTTTCTAAACACGGTTAAGTGCTTGCACCTTAGAACCGGCGCTCTGATGCCAATTGAAGGATAGAAAAACACTTAGAAAGGGGGGGTTTGAATAAGTGTAGCTTTAAAAACTTGACAGATAAAAATAAATTGCACAGTTATTTTTATCCTGGTTCGTTGTTAACTAAACAACTCCAGTCCACCCCCGCAGAGATGATTTACCTCAACTGAGGATTTAATCCACTAATCGCACGGATTACAATGGTTCTCCACTTAGTCAGCAACTAAGTCTTCCAGAGTCTTCTGATCACACACTGATCACTCCAGGAACAACTGCTTAGATACCCTCTAAGACTTTCTAGAGTATTCTGATCCACACGATCACTCTAGTTACAACCTGCTTAGATAACCTCTAAGACTTCCTAGAGTATTCTGATCCACACGATCACTCTAGTTCCTTACAACTTAATGTAATCAATTCTAAGAGTATTACAATTGCTTCTTAAAAGCTATAATCACAAACTGTGATATTTCTCTTAACGTTTAAGCTTAATCTCACTAATATATTACAACAGCAATGTAGTGAGCTTTGATGAAGATGAAGATTCTGAGCTTTGAGTAGAACAGAGTTTCAGCAAGTTAATATGAGTTGTTTTTGTTCAGAATAGTTAACCTTGCTTCTCATCAGAACTTCATATTTATAGGCGTTGGAGAAGATGACCGTTGAGTGCATTTAATGCTTTGCGTGTTCCGTACAGCATCGCATTTAATGTTATACGCTTTTGTCAACTACCTCGAGCCTTGTTCACGCTGTGTCTACTGACGTTGCCTTTAGTAGCTTTTAACGTTCCTTTTGTCAGTCAGCGTAGCTTTCCACTTGTACTTCCTTCTGATCTGATGTTTGTGAATACAACATTTGAATATCATCAGAGTCAAACAGCTTGGTGCAAAGCATCTTCTGATCTTCTGACCTTGAAGTGCTTCTGAGCGTGATACCATCAGAACTTCAGTGCTTCTGATCTCATGTTCTTCTGATGCTTCCATAGACCCATGTTCTGATTCTGCTTCGACCATCTTCTGATGTCTTGCCAGACCATGTTCTGATGTTGCATGCTGAACCCTTTGAGACAAAGCTTCTGAGCGCTGAATTATGCATACTCTTTATATATTTCCTGAAAAGGAAATTGCATTGGATTAGAGTACCATATTATCTTAAGCAAAATTCATATTATTGTTATCACCAAAACTAAGATAATTGATCAGAACAAATCTTGTTCTAACAGAGAGATCGTCGCCGAGATGATATAGTAGTTCTCTCTACTTTGGGTTAGAAATGACTTAGGGTGTGAACGATGGTTGATGATATTTATGAGTATTGTAGGTTGAGTATAACTGATCGATAAATTTAAGTTTGTGAGAAGTAGATTATATGCAATGCTTGATAAGTCTCTTCTTTCTGAAAAATGAATTCTTTTTGTGTTAATATTTACTTTTCCGTTTTTATGCTTTAGCAATTCAATCCAAACTCATAACTTTGGAAACTGTTGAACGGCAGTTCAATGCACTAGTCCCTGTGGAGATGATAAATTCCCGGATAAATATTTCCAAATCTTTTGTTGCTTGCCGCTTTACCGCTCCAACACTTCCCGGCACAACTCTCGTATCTCTTTTCTTTACCTCTTCACGGCAAACTCATCATATTGCTCCCCAAATGTTATGTTTCCGGTTCTCTAAAAACCTAGGTGTATACCTCACTTCTCCATTATTCCAATTTGGGCCAATACCAATTACCCGTACAACATAACACTCAACCCATTTCATTGTTTAATGAACTCTCTTATTTACTTAGTATCTCATATTTTTTCGGTCTGATCTTAATTACTCGGAAAATTCCCAAAACTTCAAATGTTATTCCAATAATATTTATAATACCGAAAATATTAAAATTCTCGATTAAATATTGATACGCTATCTCGAACTAATACCGACTAAATCGTCCCAAAACGCAAAAAATTCAATAAATGTCTCAAATGATTAAATTAAGCAAATAATTGTTTTTCCGCGTAACAGAACATCGTGAGAATGCAACCTGAATTTTGTCTTCTCATGCATAAGCTTTATAATTGAACCATAAGTAATCTAAACCTATACAATTTCCATATGAAACCAAACCAGTAACAAAATCAGCACTCAATTCAATTGCAAGATCTCAAACCCTACCAACGAAATTGAAATTGAAATTGAAATCATAAACAGGTTCATGATATCATCTACAGAAATGATACAATAAAAATATGAAACTGAATATTAACCACTACCAGCGTCTGATAGTTGATCAGTATTGCTGCAACTGCAGTTGAACCTCCTCCGCCCAATTCACATGATTTCTCTAGTTTCCACAAGCTATAAATTAAAATTGAAAGAGAATAAAGGGAGTTGTACATGGCCCTTCCTTCGTCCAACAAATGCCCTCGACTGCAACCCGCAAGAAACTACTTCATTATAACACATATTTGGCTGGCTGCAGATAGAAGTTATATTAGTCTGCAAACAATGAACACACAGTGACACAGACGAAACAATCACATTTCGGCGCATAATGAAGCTGCTCAACAAAAAAATGAAAGAAATAATGTTACCTCAACAAAAGGGAGGAGGAGTGGTTCAGGAAAATAACATGCAAGAACAGCAATAGTTTCTTCTCTATGTGCCAATCTCAGTTTCGGTTCTTCAGGAATTTATGTAGTGTCCTCTTGCCCTGTTTCAAATGTTCCTTTTTGCTGCAAATCCATAAGTTTCATTAGATGGTGTAAACATGCATTAAACACGCCATAAGATATTGCTGAGTCAATAAGAAGCTGCAAAATCACAAACCCTTTTTAATGCCACAAGCAACTCATCACGCACAATATAGTCCAAATCCTTCCTGGCCGTTAAAATTCCAGCTTCATTCCTGTCATTTATTTGTGATGTGTCAGTCTATAATCTGGTGATGGATGCAGAAATTTCAATTGAAGATTATTTATAGTATATTTTGCCGCTCTGCCCCAGTAAAATCTTCCGTTATCTCTACAATTTCGTTAAGCAAAGTATATTTTTCTTCTTCTGAGCGAAACAACTTATTCATAGCATGCACCTAATCTGCATCCAACTGTTATTAACCCTTATAAATTATGCATCCAATGAGTCCATATCACCGCGCTCAGTCGGTAATCCATTACAACAAACCTGCACAGAATCAGGACGTGCTACCTATACAAAACAAGTCACGATTCAGCTTCTCCTCCCATTTATTGACAAAAAAACAATGTGGATTTATGCACATCAACCTCCTTTTAGATTATCCTGTTCACCAAGTGTGTTCGAGTTCATTCTTTTAACAAAAATGTCTTTCACGAATGCGCCTCTACCGACAACTGTTTTGATTCTAACAACTGATTCAGTGTTAATAGCAGTTACGTCTTCAACTATTACACGTTGGATTCCACCTAACATTTCACTCCCTAATGCAACCATAGCACTATAAGGCGATATACATGATAGTCTTCTTATGATAATTTGTTGAGATGGCTTCCAACTTTGATTCCATACTCATCCCATCCATTTTTTATTGCAATGCAGTCATCACCAGAGACAATGTAGTTGTCTTCAATCCTAACATTCGTTGATGAATCTGTTGAAAAGGAAAAGGGTTGGAAATCAAATAGTTCTTGTTAGTAGGTTCAAAAATAACACAGACACATATACATCCACGACTATGTTGATGTTTTAAGAAAATAAAGCTTAGCAGTGTCTATGCCGTCGGTGTTTGGTGAGTCAACAGGTGCAAGGATGGCAAGTCCATTTATAATTATATCACTTTAAAAATAAGGCTTAATCAGAAGAATGAAAAATAATGCACTAAGGATGAGAAATAATTGAAAGTGGTGCATTATCAAACCTGCTATTCTGCTAGGGTAACTCTTGGTGCCTGAAACCGACATTGTTCTGAAATAGTGAACATCGCTTATCGTTGACAAAGATGGATCTCCATATTTGTATTGATATAGTGTCGGGTTTCAGTCCTGTGGCATAGAGAGTACAAATTCAACAGAATTTCAATTCCAAGAGCGTCGAATAAACAATCTTTAATGCAATAAAAAAATTTAAGCATTATACCTGAGACAACTTCTTGAGCTACTTTCGTTGTTGTTTTACCATGACTTCCTTAGTATTAATCTCAGTGTTTTACCATGCTTTCCTTGATCTCATCTTCAAGTGTCTGAACTTTTTCCTCATATGTCTGAACTTGTTCGTCATACGTCGTCACTTTTTCCTTATATGACTTCACTTGATCCTCCAAATTTGATAGATGCGATTACGACTCCACAGAGATTTGACCATAATTCGATTTCTTGTTGTTATCCTATATGAATAAAAGGATCAACAAAGAAAATGTAAAACACCAATAAAAAGCTATAAATGATATCAAGTTATCGAATAAACTAAATTAAGAAATTACTACGAATACAAATGATTTACCAAAAGTGTAAGCATGCTAAGAATAACATTGATTTAATTCGAACACAACATATAAAAAAAATCCAAACTTCAAAATTACAACCATTTTAAAGTATATTTTTCTCAAATAAAAACAACATACTTGATTCGAAGCATCCGAGGAATCTATCAAACCTTCTGTTTTCATAACATCGATATCGCACATCGATAATGTTTTCATCTCCAAATCTGCAGTAAATCAATGATGAAAATTAGTACAATCAAACATAACCTAAAACAACAAACAGTAAATCAGAAGAAATAAAAAAATAGATGAAATTTCCGCCATTTTAAATCATGACGCCCCATATTTGATTCCTCTTTCAGATTTTAAAGATATGAATATGGAAGAGAAAATGAAAGACCAAAATTGGGAAAAGTTGAAGGAAGAGAAAGAAGAACAAATTCTTCGTGAGAGAGAAAGAAAGAGAGAGAATGAGAGAATTGACGAGAGAGAGAGAGAGAGAGAGAGAGAGAGAGAGAGAAGAAAAGTAGAGAAAAGTATTTTAACCGGCAAAACCTGAAAGGTTGTGGGAAGTAAATCAGTAACTGGTGGAAGGGAGAAGGGAGAAGGGACAAAACTGACGTGGGATAGCAAAATCAGAATTTGGAAAATACAAAACTCTCCTCTCTTAAGATGCCACATGTCACATGCAGTCATAGTTGAGAAAAGATATATTTTTCTTATATTATAGATTATCAAAAGGAAAAAACTTTCTGTAGTTAAAAGACATAAAAAAAATCGCCTATGCAGATACACCACCGAAGCCAGTCTCAAAAACACCTACCTGCACCATCACCAGCTTAATAAACACTTTCATACTTCATACTTCATACTTCAAACTTCTAAACTCTTTGAGACTTCATAATAGTTATCAATCGGGTAGGAACAATTATTTAAAAGAAGTAGTTATTAAAAATTGGGAAAATGAATAATACACTAATAGTGTAAATTATTTTTATATTGTCAACCAATGACAACTGTATTCCACCAAATCAGATTGTAAAGTTTAATTTACCTATATGATTTAATACGTTAAAATATTCGGATGGAATGTTTGTGTAATACCCAGTGTCATACCATTAAACTCTTAAAAATATTACAAATGATTGACTGATATGTGCTACGTGCAATCTATTACATTTTATTTATTCATACAGTGATAAAATTTGCAATGAATTGAAGTAACAAATGACTATACATTAAAGCTTTTTTTAAATGAAACTAGCAAGATACCCGTGCGTTCGCACGGGTAAATTTATTTGGTGCTATATAGGTTTTATATAAATATTCATATAAATTTAAAATAAAATATGTATTTTTTGTTTCAACGATAAATGTTAATTAAAATAAAATATATATTTTGTTGATAGTTGTCCATGAAAAAACATAGAAATGTTGATATTTAAAAATAAAAATTTTGTATCTCAAATAAATATAATTGTTAATTAAAATAAAGTAGGTATTTTACAGATAGTAGTCCGTGAAAAAAATACATTTTTTAACATTTTTAAAATAAAATGTATATGTCTGAAATAAACACAATTATTAATTAAAATAAAATAGATATTTTGCTGATAATAATCCGTGAGAGAAATAGAAATTTTAATATTGAAAATAAGAATTATGTGTCTCAAATAAACACAATTGTTAATCAAAATAAAATAGATATTTTTGCTGATAGTGTCCCAAATTCCAGACTGCAACATAATACTACCGCTATATAATAACTCAGTTAACCATTTCACACATTAATAAAAATGAATAAATAAATAAAAAAATTGGCTTTTCATTACCGCTATAGTCCGGTTTGGAGGTCAGTTCTGACATCAAGTGGTTTCAGCGCCAATCAGCACTTGATCGATTAACGATTGGTGTGTGTATATATATATATATATATATATATATATATATATATATATATATATATATATATATATATATATATATATATATATATATATATAGGAGAGTTATATTTACTCCAGGAATAAGTTATTATAACTTACTCCAAATTTAGACCATTGATTCTTTTCAATCTAGTGGTTAAAAATAATAATTAATTAAATTTGGAGAGAAATATATATATATATATATATATATATATATATATATATATATATATATATATATATATATATATATATATATATATATACACACTAAAGTCTTTACTATATTTGAAAAAAAATCAATTTATATTATAAAATTAAAATAAATTACTTTTTTATTTTAATTGAGTATTTAAGTGGAGTCATCCATCGTGAAAAACTGAAAATGATAAGCACCACCAGTGTCTCCCGACTCCACCTATACTAGAAGCAAAATGGCTCTAAATTAAAACAAAAGCCTTCTAAGTTCTAATTACATCAGACATTTCAGCATGGTTCAACACGAGTGTAACCATCCACAAATTCTACCCTGAACCAGAGAATCATACCAACATGACAAATAAAATAGAAACGTAATTTATAAAACTTTTATAGTTTTCATTCCAGTACAACATTGAAGAAACTTTGAATTGAGTCACCTGTCAACTGAAACACAAACTTTTTCTTAAAAGACACTTAAATTGTGGATTAGTCATTCTTAAGTTCATTGAGCTCCTTCACCAGTGCATCTAACTGTTTCTGAGAGCTTCCATTTTTCTTAATAGCTCCCAATGCAGCATCCTTCATCTCTTCAGCTCTTACCCTCTCCTTCAACCTTCCTAAACATCCTTTCATTATCTCTGCTAACTCACTTATTTCTGGAACCTTCTCTTCCCCTTCTGCAACTCTAATCGCCACACCTAACTGATCCACTAACAGCTTCGCATTCGTATACTGATCCGCACCCATCGGCCACGTCAACATCACCGCACCAGATACCAACCCTTCTAACACCGAATTCCAACCACAGTGAGTCAGGAACGATCCCACTGCACGGTGACTCAGTATCACCAACTGCGGCGCCCATCCTTCTATCACCAACCCTCTCCCTCTCACCCGTTCGATGAAACCACTCGGTATTTTACCGCAATTCTGCGCCACGTGTCGTTCATCGGGAGTCCTCACAGATAATATGAAATTGACCCCACTTAACTCCAACGCACTTGTTAAAACCTCCATCTGTGCAGGCGTGAGAATCGTTCGGCTTCCAAAGCAGACGTAAATTACCGAACAGTCATCAAGCTGATCGAGCCACGTGGTGATTACGTCGCATGAAATAGTGCTGGCCCCGCCTCGGTTTTCCGGTTCAGTCGAACCGGGTTCAAGTGGCAACACTGGACCCACGGCCCAAACTCTTTCGCGGCCGAGTTCTTTCTTTATATGGTCAAAGTAAGCTGGTTCCAAATCAATGAAGGAATTGAAAACGACACCCCATGCGTCGAAATTAAACAGAAAGTCGTCTTTTAGTATCTTCCAATCGGTTTCCCCTCTAAGTTTTCTAAACAGTTCAGATATTTGCCTCCAGGGGTAAATCGGGGAATTCGGTAGATTTGAGAAGCAAACGACGGAATCGGGGTCATCCGGGTTGTCGTTTTGGGGTAGGTTGCGCCATAAAGAGAAGGAAAAGGAGAGTGAGAAAGCGCCGGAGGGGGAAAATACTAAACGCGGGATGTGGAGTTCTTGTGCGAGGAGTTGAGCCCAGCCGATGAAGAAGTCAGAGATGATAGCTGAAGGGGGTGAAGGGTGAGTTCGGGCCCAGTCGAGGAGGATGGGATAGTGGGATTTGCGGATGGAAGAGATGATACCGATGAGGCCGTTTTCGAATTGAGGTTGGGGGAGAAGGAGGGTTTGAAGAAGAGGGGAATAGTTTGTGGGGACTAGGTGTTGGGTTGATGGAGTTAATAAAATGGTGACATGTATGTTGCGAGAGACAATATTTTTGGTAAGGTCGATAAGGGGAATCACGTGACCGGAAGTTGGGAAGGGGTAGGCGAGGAGGTGGGTTTGTGGTGGTGTTATGGACATGAGGAAGTTTGTGTTTATGACTATTCTTTGAAATGGGTTAGAATTGAAGGAGTTTTTGATATGTAGCTAAGTTAGCTTTGACTTATAAAGAAAAGTGAGATATGAAGAGACAGTTGGGCATTAAAGGAATTTTGCTCACTCCATCTGTTTTAGTTTTGACTTTGACGTCATGGGTGACGAATTTACAATATAATATTGTCTTAGAAATTTCAACTTAATTCATGCCTGTTTTTGCTCTTGGTTAACTTAATTGGATTTTTGTACTATCCTAACTTGTTTCCAAAGTATCCTAAATTGTTTTGAAACCTATTATAGCTCCTAGCAAACACATACGTTTCCAAACTTGTTTCCACAATGCATGATGCACCCATTTTCCCTGGTACAAAAACAAGAGTTTTACATTAATATTCCAAATTTTACTCATTCATAAATAAATCACCAAGCCAATGAATTTCAAATATTGAATCGAACCGAAAATGTGCAACAAAAAAATAAGAGAAAAGATGTCAAAAATGCTTGTGAACAACTGACTTTTATGTTATGTCTGATTTGCAGAATTGCATTGAACTAATCTTAGGGTAACATTGATTTATAAACAAATTACAAGTGAGTACTTTAATTGAGTGCTTTTAACTAACGAACTCTACTATTCAATAACTGACATTTTATTCATGAATTGGGGAATGTAATTTTCAGGTCTTAATTTACGGTTCATGGTATAAAATTAAGAATTCATTCAATTGTACTGGTATTATACTGCTATATTAATAAAACGTACATGTTCTGTCAAAATCTGAGTTACTATCTCCGGCACTATGACAAACAGGGCTAAAAGGGGTCTATTTCAACATAGTCTGTCAAAATTTGAGTTACTATCTCCGGCAGCTATATTAATCCACGCACGAATATGAATATGTTGCATACTTGCATGTAAACAACTCAAAAAATTGGGTATGGTTACTATCTTTGTAAAATGCTTTGAAAGCAACAAACAATTGTAGTATTTAGTAAATAATTAAATGTGTAAAATTAGATGGTATAATCTGATTGGTTGGAGGTACACTGAAACTTTTTGTGATTGTAGAGAAATTGTCTCAGGATAAAAATACCAAATAGATCCTCAGAATATCTATTCATAAATGGCATATGAAATATCTGCATATTTTTATTACCATCATGTCTCTCTCATGCTCATAAGACCAACCCTACTCTTTATAGGGACAAACAAATATCCATATGTGGGAAATCTAAACCAGTGCCAAATTATGATTAACAACGGAGCTAGGCATAAACATGTGATGGATCATTAGTTTGTGATTCATTGTAGAAAGGATATATCTTACTGTGTGTCAATAATAAGTAGTGATCGAAAAATCAAAATTAATAATTATGTCAACAATGCAATAAACTGCATAATAGAAAAATAGTTCTTAACAGCCATGTTTTTTTCCGAATAATCTGCTGTTGTGAATGACCTATATTATTGAGTTTCACTTATCTTTTATTGTCTGCAACTGCACTGTGATCCTCTTATCTCTTTGATTTGGATGAGCATACCAGCCATTGCAAATACAGAAATGTTATCTTTACACTTAAAGTAACACTTACACCGTATAAAGATACAGTTTTGTTTTTTTTAAATATTTAATATTTATCTTTTATTTGGTCTCACATAAAAACAATCACATGGCATGTTGTATTTGATATGGTGTACACATAGCAAGCCTCTTCCAAATATTGCCGGATCCTTCCACATCGGAAGTTTACTATTCACAGAGAACCTTCTCCTTCCTCCATAGAAAAAAAGTTTCAAATAGCTGCTATCCAATGCAAATGTCAGCAAATTTTTCATGTATATCCGTTGTATGTCTTGGTTTTGTCCCTGCATCTTTCAGTGCACCAGCTGTCTGACTCGGTTTAGCCCCTGCATTATTTGGAACACCAGTCGTAACCTTTCGGTTTAGACACCATATGACATGGTTCAATACAATATTCACGTATCATTAACATACGGAAACATAGTTACGTATAGCACGCAATCACAACAGCAATATCACAACGTTCAAATATTGTACTTATCTTTTAGTGCCAATGTTTGTACCGTGATATGTTCCAAGTTGAATATGCATATTTGCTAACACAGATCTAGCTGGTTTTGCTTGAGATTCATGGAAACTTTTACGGGCGACGTCGGCTTGCATTGAGATCAGAGGCTCTTGACAAAGGTGAGACTGGATGCACAAGTGCTTCCAGAGACACCACAAGTTTCATGTCCATATGAAATTATCACCATGTGTTTCTTAAGAATCCATATTCAACGGTGATGTCGGCCTTGCTAACCAATTTTGTTTCCGGCAATCATGTTGGTGAAACGTAGTTTGGAAGGCAGATGGAAGAAATCATCGCTTGTTATTCTCCATCTGCTCCTGATTTTTAGCATTTAGCTTCGAATTCGTGGCCAGCCATTGGATTTGATATTAGCGAATGGATCTCAATCTGTCATTGTCATAGCGAGTTAATGAGACCAAGATTCTATCATCTCTGGAGGGCCAATTGCTTCATTTTAAGAACTCCAACACTGAATGCATTAGGCATGCCGCTTTCTCGATCATAAATCTGCTTCATCGCCTTAATCCTTATAGAGAAAAATCACTGATTCGAGAAGATCGGCTGACGACGATATCTATTGCAAAATCGGATGCCATTCATAGAAGGCAGATAGACAGAGTTGGATCGAAATGTAAATACGTGGTTAGTGGCATCGATGAGGCTTTGTGAAAGATGAAGCTGATAATTGATTGGCAATACTATAGTTAGTTGTTTGCCTAAGCAACTGCTAAGAAACAGTTAGCATTTTCTGTTATTAATTAGTTAGTTGGTAAGCTACATGATGTATATAAGCTGCTTGATCCGTTTTGTAATGGTTAAAACCTAGGAACAATAAACTGAAAGCATGATTATGCTTCCTTCTTTAAGCTTTCTTCTTCTTCAAGCTCTCTAATCAATAATGATGAAACACCATTGATAATGGTGAAACACTATTGAAAGGAATGGTAAAAAAGCTGTTGTATTTTATTCCTCAGCTCTAGGCTGGTATATATAATGGTAATACAATAATGATATTAATTCTTTCCTTAATGGAGAATAAAGGGAAATAATACAAATAGGGAAATAATATATTCCAACACCCCCCCTCAAGTTGGTGATAGATATCTATCATGCCCAACTTGTCAATCAAATGCTCAAAGGTTGGTCTTGCCAAACTTTTGGTAAGGATATCCGCAGTTTGCTGATTTGAAGTCACAAAAGGGAGACATATGATTCCAGCATCTAACTTCTCTTTTATGAAGTGTCGATCAATCTCAATATGTTTGGTTCTGTCATGTTGAACTGGGTTATGAGCTATGCTAATGGCAGCTTTACTGTCAGAGTATAATTTTAATGGAAGCTCAATTTTCATCTTAAGTTCTTCTAGGACTCTAAGGATCCATAACCCTTTACAAATACCTTGAGACATAGCTCTAAACTCAGCTTCTGCACTACTTCTTGCTACAACTCCTTGTTTCTTGCTCCTCCATGTCACAAGATTACCCCAAACATAAGTACAATATCCAGAGGTTGATCTTCTATCAGTGACTGAGCCTGCCCAATCAGCATCCGTGAAGATAGACACATTTCTTTCACTAGTTTTCTTAAAATGTAAGCCTTTACCAGGCTTTCCCTTCAAATATCTCAGTATCCGGTAGACTGCCTCAAGATGTTCCTCGTAAGGAGAATGCATAAATTGACTTACTACACTAACTGAGAAAGCAATATCAGGTCGGGTGTGTGACAAATAAATCAGTTTTCCAACCAATCTCTGATATCTTCCAGTGTCAACAGGAACACTACCTTCTCCCCAAAGTTTAGCATTAGGATCCATAGGGGTATCTGCAGGACGACATCCACTCATTCCTGTTTCTTTCAATAAGTCTAGAATGTATTTCTGCTGTGAAACCACAATACCCTTCTTTGACCGAGCAACCTCCATACCAAGAAAATATCGCATGGATCCTAAGTCCTTGATTTCAAAGTCTACTGCTAATTTCTCTTTTACTCTTGCCATTTCAACTGTATCGTCTCCAGTAAGGACAATATCATCAACATATACAATCAGGGCAGCCAATTTCCCATCATGGGAGAACTTTGTGAATAAGGTGTGATCAGCCTGTCCTTGAATGTACCCTTGTTTCTTCATGGACTGAGTGAATTTTTCAAACCAAGCTCTAGGAGACTGTTTTAATCCATACAAAGACTTATTTAATTTGCATACGTTTGATCCAAATTTGTCTTCAAAGCCAGGAGGAATGTCCATGTATACTTCTTCTTCTAGATCGCCATTAAGAAAGGCATTTTTAACATCTAACTGATGTAGGGGCCAATCCAGGTTAGCAGCAAGAGATAAAAGAATTCTTACAGTATTCAGTTTTGCAACAGGAGCAAATGTCTCTGAGTAGTCTATACCATAGGTCTGAGTAAATCCTTTAGCCACCAAGCGAGCCTTGTACCTTTCAATGGACCCATCTGAATTATACTTCATAGTAAACACCCATTTGCATCCAACTGTCTTCTTGTCATTCGGTAGTGTCATAACACTCCAAGTTTTGTTCTTTTCTAGAGCTTTCATCTCCTCAAGTACAACTTCCCTCCACTTTGGAATTTCTAGAGCAACCTGTACATTTTTTGGAATTTCTACACTAGACAATTTTGAGGTGAAGGCAGACAGAGATGAAGACAGATTTGAATATGATATAAAATTGGACATGGGGTGTTTAGTACACGATCTAACAGGTTTTCTAATGGCAACAGGATCATCTATATCAGGATATAAAATACGACTTTCAGAAACAGAGATGGACTTACCTTTTGTAACGCCCGGAAAATAAGTATATACTTGATTTGGACGTTTGTGACATTTATTGGAATTGTACCGTTTTTGGAGTTGTTTCAGTCAGTATTAGTTCGGGATGGCGGACTAATATTTAATTGAAGGTTTTCATATTTTTGGTACCGGAAATATTATTAAGGTAATATTTTGCGTTTTGGGGCGTTTGAACGATATTTGAGCGTAGGGGCATTTTGGTCATTTCTGCGGGTTAGATATATTCCTTATAAGAAGGAGATATTTGTGAGGAAGGAAAGAGAATGGAAAGAAAAAGAAAAGAAAGAAAGAGAAGAGAGAAAGGAGAAGAAGGAAAAGAGGAGGAAAAGTGTAGATTGGTGGATTCTCGACCGATTCGAGTTCCGATCGTTGCTATAGCAAGGTAAGGGGGTGAATCTAATTTATCTTGGATGTATGATTCTTATAGTCTTGTTCTTGTTCTTGTTCTTCTTGTTCCAATTTCCACAATTTTCTTGTGTGATCTTTGTTTGATCTAAGTTTGTTTGAGAATGATTGTATGATGAATAAATGATATCCTTGTTGTGTTGTGGTGATTGATCATGTTTGTTTTCCATTTCTATGGCTTGATTGAGTTTGGGTAAAATGTTAGGTTTTGAGATAGATTGATGAATTAACCATGAAAAGTTTGATGTTAGGTTGTTTCTATGGTTTGTATGTGTTGTATTGGTGTTATAATGATGTTTAGGAGTGGTTTTGGTGGGTATAAGGGGCCTGGAACCGTTCTGGTGCGTTCTGGTTTTTTCTGGGTTTACGCAGGTCCGCTGAGCGGAGGTGGGTCCGCTGAGCGGAGGTTCTGTTGCAGAAAATTCTCTGCGAAGGTCCGCTGAGCGGAGCTGAAGCGGATGGCAGCTTTTTTTGTTTTTCCAAAACTTTGAAACTTCGTAACTCTTGAACCGTAACTCCGATTTTGTCGCCGTTCGAAGCGTTGGAAAGCTAACGCAATAACCTATATTATTATATAATTAAATGATTCATAGGATGTAGTATCCCATTATTTTTATTAGGATCAAGTGATGAGTTGTGTAGTATGTTCAATTAACCAAACTTTGAAACCTTGTAACTTTTGATCCGTAGCTCCGTTTCGTACGCCGTTCAAAGTGTTAGGAAGCTAGTTGGATGTCCTATATGATAGTATAGGCTTGGTTAGCTTGTTATTAATTGGTTATGAGGGTTGTTGATGAAAACACATAATTGTTTATATGCGCGATATGATTGGTAGATAATCATAGTGCTTGGTTGTAATTGATAATGATGTGTTATGTATTAATGAATGTTCGTTCTTGATGTGAGACGATGTTTGGTTGTTTGTTATTAACATGATGTGTGGCCTTATGGCAAGTAAATGTTGTTATGAGAATGATGTATTATCATTGTTGAATTGTTGTTATTACAACTTGTTGATGATGTATTGATGAAGTTGTGGGCCGATGGCCAATATTAATTTGATGTGTATAAGTGTGTTATACGTTCATCTATGCCGATGTGGCCAGTATGTTTGAATGGTGAATGTGTGCTGTGTGCTTATTAAACCCTGTGTGGTAATTATGGTGTGATATAATTGATAACGATGTTATTAATTGGTGATGTATCCTTTTTGGATAGAATATAAATGGTGTAACGTGGGTATGTGGCCGTGTTATATTGTTGATGATGTTGTTGTCGTGTAATAGAGTCATATATTTTCACAGCATAACATTTCATTACGTTAATGGCGGAATGCTATTAGCAGGTGGCCTGAATTGGCAATTATTACCAGTGGGGGCTTAATGCTCGGTAAAAAGGTGTATTTGCCCGAGTGGCAAGAGGTCATCAGTGGGGGCTAAATGCTCGATGAAGTTTAGTCGTAGCTTGATGCTCGACAAAGGTGTATTTTCCTGAGGGAAAGAAGTCCCAGCATAATGCTCGGCAAAGGTGTATTTGTCATAATGACAAGGGGAGTTTTACTCCGGATTTGGTACCACATGCATATGCATAGTTGAGTCTCATTCATCATTGTCTGTCTTTATAATTATGTTATCATTCATGTGTCACATTACTTATATATTAATTGTGGTTAAATGAGTGGATTACTTTGTTGTATGATTCTTGATGATACTTGTTGGCATTACTATAATTTTCATGCTTTCATTATGAATTATATTCTCACCCTTCTGCTGATTTGATGCTTGAGTGGCATCCTGCAGATTAGCCGCTTTGGGAGTCTTTTGGAAGAGATAGTTCTCCAGTTGGTCTTGTCGGTCGCTCTGATACGTAACACCGGGGAGTCGGGAGTCTGTTGTTATTTATTTATATATGACTCTTTTGAACATGTATATGTGATAACGTGTCATTGTGTATTGTAAACACTTTATTTTGGAAAACTCCTCTTTGAGAGTGAGAGATATATGTATATATATATGTTCACATCTTCCGTGTGTTATGTATCATTTTATTGGCAGGTGTGTATGCTTTTGGCATTGTTGATGTCCGTTTATTTTCTAGGTGTTTGTTTGGTTACTTAGTGTAACATCCTAATTGCGTTGTATGAAATTTTAAATACTCTGATATTTGTACCTATATGCCTGGGTAGAATTGGGGTGTTACACCTTTCCTATTCTTAGGAGGTTGATCATTCCCCGGTTCAGATTCCTGACAGTGTGGAGATGTGGACTCATCCATTCCTTTGTGGTTCTTTTTTACAAAAACCTTCCCTTTCCAAATCCCGTTTTCCTAATTCAAATCTGTTTTCCTAAAGTGACTCATTATTCTGTGGCATTTCAATTAGATCATCACTATCATCGTTTTCAGGAATTTCATTGTTTTCTACATGAGAAAATGTAGGCTCAGATTCGCAAGGATCGTTACTCATAACAGGAGTAGGATTAAATAAAGAATCATGGCCATTTTCTGTTGGTGCAGAAGTATAAGTCTCAGAACTTTGTGATACAGGCAAAGATAAATTATTTAAAAAACTCATGTTCTCAATTTGAAACAAGTCTTCCTTTATATCCCCCCCTTGATGAGTGTCATCAAAAAAAGGTTTATTTTCAAAAAATGTAACATCCATAGTGACAAACATTTTTTTGGTTTTTGGATCAAAACATTTATATCCTTTTTGGGTTGGGGAGTATCCAACAAAAACACACTTTATAGCACGTGGTTCAAGTTTTCCAACATTCTTATGTTCATGAACAAAAGCTGTGCAACCAAAGATTTTTAATGTCGGATCAGTTAAAACATGAGAACTAGGAAAACATTCTTTGAAAGTATTAATCGGAGTTTGAAAATTAAGAACTTTGGAGGGCATTCTATTAATTAAATATGCAGCTGTTAAAACGGCTTCGCCCCACAAATATTTTGGTACTTTATATTTGTGAAAAGTAAAGCTCTAGCAACCTCCAATAAATGTCTATTTTTCCTTTCGGCAACTCCATTTTGTTGAGGAGTATTAGGACATGAACTTTTTTGTACAATCCCATTTTTTAGAAAAAAATCATCCAGGATAGTGTTAAAATATTCTTTGCCATTATCACTTCTAAAGACTTGGATATTTGTTTGAAATTGATTCTGCACCATTGTAAAAAAATTCTTTACAGCCTGACAAACATCTGATTTCCCCTTTAACAAGTACACCCAACATACTCTTGTATGGTCATCTATAAATGTGATAAACCATTTTTTGAGAGAGAGTGTACTTGTACGGTTAGGGCCCCAAACATCACTGTGAATAATAGAAAAAGGTTTTGATGGTTTATAAGGCTGTATTGAAAATTGGGAACGATGATGTTTTGCAAACTCACATGCTTCACATTTAAACGAAGAAAAGTTCTTATTATGAAATAACTTAGGAAACAAGTGTTTTAAGTAACGAAAACTAGGATGACCTAATCTTAAATGCCATGTCATAATGTTTTCATCTTTATTATTCAAAACAGAAAAAGACTCAAAACAGGAACTTATTGTTTTTGAAGGTAGTTGTGATGCAGATCCAATGTCAAGGTAGTAGAGTCCTCCACTCTCCTTAGCACTGCCAATCATCTTCCCCGAGTTCAAATCCTGAAAGACACAGTGAGATCGGAAAAAATTAGTTTGACAATTTATATCTTGGGCTAATTTACTAACGGACATTAAATTACATGATAAATTTGGAACATGAAGCACATTTTTCAGAGTTAACATTGGAGACAAGACAACTGACCCTTTACCTGCAATGGCTAAAAAAGAGCCATCTACAATTTTTATTTTTTGGTTACCTGCACATGGACTATATGAAGAGAAAAAAATAGATTCACCTGTCATGTGATCAGAGGCACCTGAATCTACTATCCAAGTATGACTGGGACTGACACTAATAAATGCATAATTACCTTTTGTTGCTATAGAGCAAGAAGGAGTTGGAGACTCGAGGAGTTTGTACAGTCTGTCTAGTTGTTCTGTAGTGAGTGGAAGCTGTGCGGTGAAGAAATTTGCTGCCCTTGATCAGAATTACTAGCCTGAAATGCACGACCACCTTTCTTCTTCCAGTTAGGAGGTTTTCCTTTGAGCTTCCAACAGGTTTCACGCGTATGCCATTCACGCTTACAGTGGTCACACCAAGGAACTTTGTCTACCCTTTTTTCCTCGTCAAGGTTCCTAGTAGCCAAAGCTGAGCCTTCAGATTCAGAGCTTCGTGGTGTTTTGCCCATCATAATACCTTCTCGTGCCTCCTCCCTTCTTATTTCTGCAAAAGTTTCACGAAGAGTTGGCAATGGTATTTTTCCTAAAACTCTACCTCTTACCTCATCAAGGTCTTTATTGTTAGAACAAGATTTGTTCTTATCAATTATCTTAGTTTTGATGATAACAATAATATGAATTTTGCTTAAGATAATATGGTACTCTAATCCAATGCAATTTCCCTTTCAGGAAATATATAAAGAGTACGCATAATTCAGCGCTCAGAAGTTGTGTCTCAAATGGTTCAGCATGCAACATCAGAACATGGTCTGGCAAGACATCAGAAGATGGTCGAAGCAGAATCAGAACATGGGTCTATGGAAGCATCAGAAGAACATGAGATCAGAAGCACTGAAGATCAGAAGATGGTATCACGCTCAGAAGCACTTCAAGGTCAGAAGATCAGAAGATGCTATGCACCAAGCTGTTTGACTCTGATGATATTCAAACGTCGTATTCACAAACATCAGATCAGAAGGAAGTACACGTGGCAGACTACGCTGACTGACAAAAGGAACGTTAAAGCTACTAAAGGCTACGTCAGTAGACACAGCGTGAACAAGGCTCGAGGTAGTTGACAAAAGCGTATAACATTAAATGCGATGCTGTACGGAACACGCAAAGCATTAAATGCATTCAACGGTCATCTTCTCAACGCCTATAAATATGAAGTTCTGATGAGAAGCAAGGTTAACGATTCTGCACCAAAACAACTTATATCAAACTTGCTGAAACGCTGTTCAAATCAAAACTCAGAATCTTCATCTTCATCAAAGCTCACTACATTGCTGTTGTAATATTTTAGTGAGATTAAGCTTAAACGTTAAGAGAAATATCACAGTTGTGATTATCGCTTTTAAGAAGCATTTGTAAACTCTTAGAATTACATTAAGTTGTAAGGAACTAGAGTGATCGTGTGATCAGTATACTCTAGGAAGTCTTAGCAGTTGGCTGAGCAGGAAGTCTTAGCAGTTGGCTGAGCAGAAAGTCTTAGCAGTTGGCTGAGCAGAAAGTCTTAGGAGTGAACTAAGCCTAGAGTGATCGTGTTGATCAGTAGACTCTAGAAAAGTCTTAGGAGTGAACTAAGCCTAGAGTGATCGTGTTGATCAGTAGACTCTAGAAAAGTCTTAGGAGTGAACTAAGCAGTTGTTCCTGGAGTGATCAAGTTGTGATCAGAAGACTCTGGAAGACTTAGTTGCGGACTAAGTGGAAAACCATTGTAATCCGTGCGATTAGTGGATTAAATCCTCAGTTGAGGTAAATCATCTCTGCGGGGGTGGACTGGAGTAGCTTCGTTAACAGTGAACCAGGATAAAAATAATTGTGCAATTTATTTTTATCGCTCAAGATTTAAAGTCACACTTATTCAATCCCCCCCTTTCTAAGTGTTTTTCTATCCTTCAATTGGCATCAGAGCGTCGGTTCTAAGGTGCAAGCACTTAACCGTGTTTAGAAAAGATTCAGGAAGAGAAAAACGCTTCATTTAAAAGATGGTTGATGAAAGTGAAAGGACTACACCTACACCTGCATCTACATCTGGCTCTGCTGAGCAATACAACGGTAATAATGGTTATACTAGACCGCCGGTATTTGATGGTGAAAACTTTGAATACTGGAAAGATAAACTGGAAAGTTACTTTCTGGGTCTAGATGGTGATCTATGGGATCTTCTGATGGATGGTTACAAACATCCAGTAAATGCCAGAGGCGTGAAGCTGTCAAGGCAAGAAATGAATGATGATCAGAAGAAGCTTTTCAGGAATCATCATAAATGTAGAACTGTTTTGCTGAATGCTATCTCTCATGCTGAGTATGAGAAGATATCTAACAGGGAAACGGCCTATGACATATATGAGTCCTTGAAAATGACTCATGAAGGAAATGCTCAAGTCAAGGAGACTAAAGCTCTAGCCTTAATCCAGAAGTATGAAGCCTTCAAGATGGAGGATGATGAAGACATTGAAAAGATGTTTTCGAGATTTCAAACTCTGACTGCTGGATTGAGAGTTCTTGACAAGGGATACACCAAGGCTGATCATGTAAAGAAGATCATCAGAAGCTTACCCAGAAGATGGGGTCCGATGGTGACTGCATTCAAGATTGCGAAGAATCTGAATGAAGTTTCTCTGGAAGAGCTTATCAGCGCCTTGAGAAGTCATGAAATTGAGCTGGACGCAAATGAGCCTCAAAAGAAAGGTAAGTCTATTGCATTAAAATCAAATATCAAGAAATGCACTAACGCTCTTCAGGCCAGAGAAGAAGATCCTGAAGAATCAGAATCTGAAGAAGAAGATGAACTGTCCATGATTTCCAGAAGGCTAAATCAACTCTGGAAGACCAAGCAAAGGAAGTTCAGAGGCTTCAGAAGTTCAAGGAAATTTGAACGTGGAGAATCTTCTGATGAAAGAAGATTTGACAAGAAGAAGGTCATGTGCTATGAATGCAATGAGCCTGGACACTACAAGAATGAATGTCCAAATCTTCAGAAGGAAAGTCCCAAGAAGAAGTTTCATAAGAAGAAAGGTCTTATGGCAACCTGGGATGAGTCAGAAGATGATTCAGAAGATGAGCAGGCCAACTGTGCGCTGATGGCGACAGAAGATGACGGATCAGAATCTACATCAGAATCAGATTCTGAAGAGGTATTTTCTGAACTTACTAGAGATGAGTTAGTTTCCGGTCTAACTGAACTTCTGGAACTCAAGTCTCAAATTAGTCTCAAATACAAAAAGCTGAAAAAGCAATTTGAATTTGAAACAAAGAAGCTTGAGTTGGAGAATTCTGAATTAAAAGAAAAACTTTTAAAATTATCCAATAATGTTGGATCTCCTTCTGATTCAGAAAAATCCACTCCCAGTCTAAACCATATTCTGAAAGAATATGATTTAAGTTTCAGGAAGTTCTTATCTAGAAGTATTGGCAGAAGTCAGCTAGCTTCTATGATATATGCCGTATCTGGAAACAAAAGAGTTGGCATTGGTTATGAGGGTGAAACCCCATACAAACTTGAACCTGTTGATGAAATGAAAATTACATACAAGCCATTGTATGATCAGTTCAAGTTTGGCCACTCTCATGATATTAGGCACACCTCACATGCACAAAGTTTTCACTTTACACACACTAAGAAGCATGTGACACAACCTAGGAAATATCATGAAACTCACATTAAGAATTATCATGCTGTTTCTCCTATTGCTTATAATGTTAAACCCAAGTTCAATCAGAACTTGAGAAAATCTAACAAGAAAGGACCCAAAAAGATGTGGGTACCTAAGGATAAGATTATTCCTATTGCAGATATCCTTGGCTGCAAGAAGGACAAAGCACAACATGTCATGGTACCTGGACTCTGGATGCTCGCGACACATGACAGGAAGAAGGTCTATGTTCCAAGACCTGGTGCTTAAGTCTGGAGGAGAAGTCAAGTTCGGAGGAGATCAGAAGGGCAAGATAATTGGCTCTGGAACTATAAAGTCTGGTAACTCTCCTTCCATCTCTAATGTACTTCTTGTAGAAGGATTAACACATAACCTCTTATCTATCAGTCAATTGAGTGACAATGGTTATGATATAATCTTTAATCAAGAGTCTTGCAAGGCTGTAAATCAGAAGGATGGCTCAATCCTATTTACAGGCAAGAGGAAGAACAACATTTATAAGACAGATCTGCAAGATCTTATGAGTCAGAAGGTGACTTGTCTTATGTCTGTTTCTGAAGAGCAGTGGGTCTGGCACAGGAGATTAGGTCATGCTAGTTTGAGAAAGATCTCTCAGATTAACAAACTGAATCTTGTCAGAGGACTCCCTAATCTGAAATTCAAATCAGATGCTCTTTGTGAAGCATGTCAGAAGGGCAAGTTCTCCAAACCTGCATTCAAGTCTAAGAATGTTGTTTCTACCTCAAGGCCATTAGAACTCTTGCACATTGATCTGTTTGGACCAGTCAAAACAGCATCTGTCAGAGGAAAGAAATATGGATTAGTCATCGTGGATGATTATAGCCGCTGGACATGGGTGAAATTCTTGAAACACAAGGATGAGACTCATTCAGTGTTCTTTGATTTCTGCATTCAGATTCAATCTGAAAAAGAGTGTAAAATCATAAAGGTCAGAAGTGATCATGGTGGTGAATTTGAGAACAGATCCTTTGAAGAATTCTTCAAAGAAAATGGTATTGCCCATGATTTCTCTTGTCCTAGAACTCCACAGCAAAATGGGGTTGTAGAACGAAAGAATAGGACTCTTCAAGAAATGGCCAGAACCATGATCAATGAAACCAATATGGCTAAGCATTTCTGGGCAGAAGCAATAAACACTGCATGCTATATTCAGAATAGAATCTCTATCAGACCTATTCTAAATAAGACTCCCTATGAATTGTGGAAGAATAGAAAGCCCAACATTTCATATTTCCATCCTTTTGGATGTGTATGCTTTATTCTGAACACTAAAGATCATCTTGGTAAGTTTGATTCTAAAGCTCAAAAATGTTTCCTTCTTGGATATTCTGAACGCTCAAAAGGCTACAGAGTATACAATACTGAAACATTGGTTGTAGAAGAATCAATCAATATCAGGTTTGATGATAAGCTTGGTTCTGAAAAACCAAAGCAGGTTGATAATTTTGCAGGTTATGATATTGACATATCAGAAGTTGTTGAGCCAAGAAGCAACGCATCAGAAGCAGAGCTCCTCAGAAGCAAAGAACCAGAAGATCAAGTATCAGCCTCTCTGGAGGATCTAAGCATATCTGAAGAACCATCTGTCAGAAGATCATCCAGACTTATCTCTGGTCATTCAGAAGATGTCATTCTTGGAAAGAAGGATGATCCAATCAGAACAAGAGCATTCCTTAGGAACAATGCAGACTGTCAATTAGGTCTTGTATCTTTGATCGAGCCAACTTCTGTTGATCATGCTCTAGAAGATCCAGACTGGATAATTGCTATGCAAGAAGAACTAAATCAGTTCACAAGGAATGATGTTTGGGATCTTGTTCCTAGACCAGATGGATTCAATATAATTGGTACAAAATGGGTCTTCAGAAACAAGCTCAGTGAGAAAGGTGAAGTGGTAAGGAACAAAGCCAGACTGGTGGCTCAGGGTTATAGTCAGCAAGAAGGGATTGACTACACAGAAACCTTTGCACCAGTGGCCAGGTTAGAGTCTATTCGTCTAGTAATTTCTTTTGCCACTCAACATAACATCACTCTCTATCAGATGGATGTTAAGAGTGCCTTCTTAAATGGTTATATAGATGAAGAAGTTTATGTCCATCAACCTCCGGGTTTTGAAGACTCTATGTCTCCTAATCATGTTTTTAAACTTAAGAAATCATTATATGGATTGAAACAGGCTCCCAGAGCTTGGTATGAACGCTTAAGTTCTTTCCTTCTAGATAATGGTTTCACTAGAGGAAAAGTGGACACTACTCTCTTTTGTAAAACCTTTGAAAAGGATATTTTAATTTGTCAAATATATGTAGATGATATTATTTTTGGAACATCTAATGCTACACTTGGAAAGGAGTTTGCTAAGTCTATGCAGGCGGAGTTTGAAATGAGCATGATGGGAGAACTCAAGTATTTCCTTGGAATACAAATAAATCAAACATCAGAAGGAACGTATGTTCACCAAACCAAGTATGTGAAGGAACTTCTGAAGAAATTTAATCTTCTAGACTGCAAAGAAGCCAAAACTCCTATGCATCCAACATGCATCCTAGGTAAGGATGAGGTAAGTAAGAAGGTAGATCAGAAGTTATACAGAGGTATGATTGGATCTCTTCTATATCTGACTGCTTCTAGACCTGACATTCTGTTCAGTGTTTGTTTGTGTGCTAGATTCCAATCAGATCCTAGAGAATCTCATTTAACTGCTGTTAAGAGAATTCTAAGGTATCTGAAAGGTACTACTAATGTTGGTTTAGTTTACAGAAAATCTAAAGAATACAACTTAGTAGGATTCTGCGATGCTGATTATGCTGGAGACAGAATTGAAAGAAAAAGTACTTCAGGAAGTTGCCAATTTCTTGGAAATCATTTGATCTCCTGGTACAGCAAGAAGCAAGCAACTATTGCTCTATCAACGACAGAAGCAGAATATGTCGCTGCTGCTGGCTGTAGTACACAAATGCTCTGGATGAAGAGTCAGTTAGAAGATTATCAGATATTTGAGAGTAACATTCCTATATTCTGTGATAATACTTCTGCTATATGTTTATCTAAGAATCCTATTCTTCATTCAAAAGCTAAACATATTGAGATAAAACATCATTTCATAAGGGACTATGTTCAGAAGGGTGTTATATCTTTAAACTTTGTTGATACAGACCATCAATGGGCTGATATCTTTACAAAACCCCTGGCTGAAGATAGGTTTAAGTTCATTCTGAAGAACATCAGTATGGATTTATGCCCAGAATGAGAAGATGAGAAGTTCTCATGTATGAGTATCTTCTGAAATGAATGATGAACAATTTTTTTTAATCAGAAGTTCTGATTGAATTCTTTTAGAAATTATGATTCGGTTATTACTAACGTTTCATTGTCTAAGTTGATTCAGAACCTCTTTTAAAGCAAAACAGCTGTTACGTTTTATCTCGGGATGGTAAACCTGTCGTTACTATTCATGGATAAGCGCGCGTGCAGTTGAAGGGACGCCGACCATAGGTAACTGTGCTAGTCACCTCATTTGTCTTTATTATCTCTCCTCACGTCACGTAACATTGAATGCTAGTCATCATTCGTTTCATTTTATTTTCTTTTAAATACTCTTCAAAATGGTTTTTGGTTTCCTATCTCGTTGCATTCCTCATAAAGTTTGTCTCTCTCTCTCTTCCATATCAAACTCTACCTGTTCATTTTTTTCTGCAAACCCATCATGAATTCTTCATCAAGCCCAGGAAATAATGAAAATGATAAAAACAACAAACGAAAAGCTGTTGAAACATCACCTTCCAAACCCAAAAAGATCAAAATCACCTATGATCCTCTCAAGGTGAATCCTTTCGAAGCAATGTTGTCTGGAAACTATTCTAGACGTGTGTTTCATCCTCCTGGTGAAAGCCCTCCATCATCTCCATCTTCTTCCTCATCTTTCGACCTTCAAGACTCAGCTTCCTCTGATCTTTCCTCTCCCTTAATCTCTTCTGAAGACATCTCTTCATCTTCACCCGCTGAGGATGTTGTCTCTGGTAAAGGTGGTGGAAGATCTGCTGCAGGACCAAGTCTCCCTGATCCCTCGCCTGAAAGCCCTAGAAGCAGTCAATGAGGCGTTTCACTCCTTCATGGCATGCTGGCACAGACGTGGTCTTAGCTAGGGTCCTAGGATTTGGTCTCAGTAGTTTTATTTTTCTTTGTTGCACATCTTTTGTAATCCTCTTTTGATTATCAATGAAAAAGTTTCTTTGTGTTTTCCATTCCAGTGTTTTCTATCTGTCTTATACATCTGAATCTTTTTAAATATTCTTTTTGATGTTATGACAAAAAGGGGGAGAAAGATAAATGATAAATGATTTGATTAAATCTATCAGTTGCTGGGTAAAGGCTCCCACACATTCACTAACAAGAACTGCAAGTTCTATATGGTTTAAGTGTTTTGCAGGTACAGAGAAGTGAAGAAAATCTTCAGAAGCAAACACTAGAAGCAAAACCATGGAGACTGAAGCAAGCTGAGTGCTGTCAAGCTTCAGAGATCAGAAGCAAGAAAGAAGAATGAATCAGAAGCACTGATAATAGAATTTGAATTTGAATATCTTTGTCTATCCTGTTCTGACAAAGTTCTATTTGCTCTGATACATATAATGTTATGGCTCTGATACATTATTTGCTCTGAAATATTATATCAGCCTATATGGCTCTGATACATATAATGTGTTCAAACATACATTTTATGTTCTAACTCGTTCATGCTGACTTTTGTCGTTTAGTTTTTTGTTCTGTAACATTTCAGGATGTAGAGATGCTCTGATGATGCTCTGGTACATTCAACAATGTTCTGATACAAATCTAGCATGAAGTGATGTTGGTAGACATTCAAGTTCTGAAGCTATCCGAGGGAAGCAGAAATCAGAAGATGTGAATGTTCTAAAAGATCCAGAAAATTCAAGTTCTGAAGCTATCCGAGGGAAGCAGAAGTCAGAAGCTGTGAATGTTCTGAAGATCAAAGAAATTCAAGTTCTGAAGCTGTCCTGAATGGAAGCAGAAGTCAGAAGCTGTGAGTGTTCTAAGGATCTAAAGAAATTCAAGTTCTGAAGCTGTCCAATGGAAGCAGAAGTCAGAAGCTATGAATTCTCTGAAGGCAGAAGCTTACATGATCGTCTCTACCGAAATAATCAGGGAAGTCTTTTATCAAAGTTCTTCGAGTATTTATTTCAGGGGGAGATTATTTATCTCAGGGGGAGATTGTTAATCTCAGGGGGAGACATATTCATATGCTTATGCTATAGCTGTGTAATTTGTCTTTTGCCGTCCACTCTTTCTGATCGCAAATTCATATCATTTATATATGTTTTTGTCATCATCAAAAAGGGGGAGATTGTTAGAACAAGATTTGTTCTTATCAATTATCTTAGTTTTGATGATAACAATAATATGAATTTTGCTTAAGATAATATGGTACTCTAATCCAATGCAATTTCCCTTTCAGGAAATATATAAAGAGTACGCATAATTCAGCGCTCAGAAGTTGTGTCTCAAATGGTTCAGCATGCAACATCAGAACATGGTCTGGCAAGACATCAGAAGATGGTCGAAGCAGAATCAGAACATGGGTCTATGGAAGCATCAGAAGAACATGAGATCAGAAGCACTGAAGATCAGAAGATGGTATCACGCTCAGAAGCACTTCAAGGTCAGAAGATCAGAAGATGCTATGCACCAAGCTGTTTGACTCTGATGATATTCAAACGTCGTATTCACAAACATCAGATCAGAAGGAAGTACACGTGGCAGACTACGCTGACTGACAAAAGGAACGTTAAAGCTACTAAAGGCTACGTCAGTAGACACAGCGTGAACAAGGCTCGAGGTAGTTGACAAAAGCGTATAACATTAAATGCGATGCTGTACGGAACACGCAAAGCATTAAATGCATTCAACGGTCATCTTCTCAACGCCTATAAATATGAAGTTCTGATGAGAAGCAAGGTTAACGATTCTGCACCAAAACAACTTATATCAAACTTGCTGAAACGCTGTTCAAATCAAAACTCAGAATCTTCATCTTCATCAAAGCTCACTACATTGCTGTTGTAATATTTTAGTGAGATTAAGCTTAAACGTTAAGAGAAATATCACAGTTGTGATTATCGCTTTTAAGAAGCATTTGTAAACTCTTAGAATTACATTAAGTTGTAAGGAACTAGAGTGATCGTGTGATCAGTATACTCTAGGAAGTCTTAGCAGTTGGCTGAGCAGGAAGTCTTAGCAGTTGGCTGAGCAGAAAGTCTTAGCAGTTGGCTGAGCAGAAAGTCTTAGGAGTGAACTAAGCCTAGAGTGATCGTGTTGATCAGTAGACTCTAGAAAAGTCTTAGGAGTGAACTAAGCCTAGAGTGATCGTGTTGATCAGTAGACTCTAGAAAAGTCTTAGGAGTGAACTAAGCAGTTGTTCCTGGAGTGATCAAGTTGTGATCAGAAGACTCTGGAAGACTTAGTTGCGGACTAAGTGGAAAACCATTGTAATCCGTGCGATTAGTGGATTAAATCCTCAGTTGAGGTAAATCATCTCTGCGGGGGTGGACTGGAGTAGCTTCGTTAACAGTGAACCAGGATAAAAATAATTGTGCAATTTATTTTTATCGCTCAAGATTTAAAGTCACACTTATTCAATCCCCCCCTTTCTAAGTGTTTTTCTATCCTTCATTTATTGAGCCCAGCGAGAAACATGAAGACACGATCATTTTCTTGTCTTTTGAGAAACAAAACACTATCTTCTGTACACCTCCAATTGTCATCATAACATAGATCCAACTCTTGCCAAAGGGTCAACAACTCATTGTAATAAGCAGTAACATTCATGTCCCCTTGTTTCACATGCCATAACTTTGATTTTAAACCAAAAATTTGGGAAGAGTTTTGACTATCAGAGTATGTTTCCTTAACAGCTTCCCATACATCCTTTGCAGAAGGCAAAAACATATAAGGCTTACCTATTCCAGTTTCCATAGAGCTTACCAACCACGCAATAATCAAGGAGTTTTCAGATTTCCATTGTTGGTAAAGAGGGTCTCCTACTGCCGGTTCAGCTACTGCTCCAGTTAAAAAACCCAACTTCCCTTTGCTATCCAATACCAAGCGAACTGTCTGGGCCCATTCATTATAGTTATTCCCATTCATCTTAGGAATATTGACCTTGAGGGAGTATGAGGAACCCTCTTGGTCATTGCCGCCTATATTGAAATAACTACCATTGTTTGTGACACCCGATGTTTCGTCGCCGTTTCCGCCACCATTGCCATTTCCGCGGCCACCACCGTTACCGCGGCCTCCGCCATCACCGCGGCCACCGCCACCGCCATTATTGAATCCGGTGTAGGCAAAACCTAGAGCGGGTCAATTCGTGCCGTGATTCGCCATAGGGGATTAAACGGGTATGTCAATCGGAAGCTGTTGTGGAAGTTTTATAGTAAACCCTAACCCAGAGCTCTTGATACCATATTGAAAGGAATGGTAAAAAAGCTGTTGTATTTTATTCCTCAGCTCTAGGCTGGTATATATAATGGTAATACAATAATGATATTAATTCTTTCCTTAATGGAGAATAAAGGGAAATAATACAAATAGGGAAATAATATATTCCAACAAACACCATTAATCCTTGCATTTTTTTTCAAGATTTCTGGTTCTCCATGTCTGAAGCAAGCTCCACCAGTAGCGTCAATGGCGCGTCTCCTGCAACAAAAGGTTATCAAACAGATATCCTCAATCCGTATTTCATGCATCCAAATGAAAATCCTGGTAATGTTCTTGCTACTACCCTATTATTCGGCCCTAACTATCATTCTTGGTCATGAGCTGTACAAGTTACTCTTCGATCCAAACACAAACTTCATTTCATTAATGGCACTCTACCACGTCCTCCCGATGATGATAGAGACTCTAATGCCTGGGATGAATGCAACACCATGATCATGTCATGGATTAGTATTTCAGTTGAACTAGAAATATCGCAAAGCATTCTATGGATGGATATAACTGCAGAGATTTTGACAGATCTCAAAGAGCGATGTTACCAAGGTGACATCTTTGGTATCTCTGACCTGCAGAAAGAGATCTACACCTTGAAGCAAGGATATTTCACTATCTCTACTTACTACACCAAGATGAAGAAGTTATGGCAAGAGCTTGATAACTTCTGTCCAATTCCCAACAATAGTTGTCATGATGCATGCAATGTGCTCGAGAAAATGTACAACTATAGAGACAATGACCAAGTTATTAGATTTCTCAAAGGCTTAAATGATCAATATGAAGCTGTAAGATCCCAAATTATGTTGATGGAACCTTTACTTAACATTGATAAAGTTTACTCCTTGCTTGTCCAACAAGAAAGGCAGTCTCCCCTTCACCTTGATGAATCCAAGATTCTTGCTGCTTCCAATCATCAATTCTCAGGCAGAGGTAACTCATCTCAACGTGGTCGAGTGGAAGGTCCTATAATGGTGGAGGTAGAGGTCGAGGCAACAAAGTTTGTACTCATTGTGCTATGAAAAATCACACAGTAGACCAATGCTTTAAAAAACATGGCTATCCTCCACACATGCAGCAGGGAGAAATTGTAAATAATTGCCATAATAATGGTGATCACGAAGATGTTAAATCCATAGTACATGAAGAGGATGCTTGTGAACCAGAAAAAGGGAGTTTGTACTTCGCACCAGATCAGCACAAGGCTTTGTTAGCTCTTCTCCAACAGTCAAACAATACGCAGTCTCATAATGTCAACCAAGTCACCACCACAAACCCTGATCATATAGGTACCATTTGTGTCACCCCTTCCATACCTAATTCACACAATTCATTCATATTAGATACAGGAGCAACACACCATATATGTCATTCCTTACATCTATTTCAATACATCAAGAAAATTAAACCAAATTATATAAAAATACCTAATGGCATCCTTGTCACCACAGGTTTAGCTGGCACTGTTATGTTTGATAGCCAATTTTACCTTACCAATGTTCTTTATTTTCCTAACTTTGCTTTCAATCTAATTTCTGTTCCAAAAATTACTCAAAACCTAAACTGTTTTCTTCTATTTGATGGTTCAAAATGCTTGATACAAGACTCTTTATCCAAGAAAATGATTGGTGTAGCTGAAATGAATCATGGCTTATATGTGCTTACACAGTCATTAGCCAACTTTATGATTACACCTCCTGAACAGTTTATCAATACCTTGTGTAAAACCATCAACAACATATAAAAAATGTAATAGGATCAATGATTGTAGTTTGTGGCACGTGAGATTTGGTCACCGATCTTTTGAAAAATTACTTGCTATCAATAAAATGTTTCCTTCTGTCAAAGTTGTTAAGTCTTCTTTACCTTGTGACACTTGCTTTTATGCTAAATAGAAAAGATTACCCTTTCCTCATAGCTCTAGTGTGTAAATTAATAATTTTGATCTAGTACATATGGACATTTGAGGCCCATTTTATGTTCCTTCTATGTCAGGTTTCAGGTACTTCCTGACTGTGGGGGATGATAAAAGCAGACATACTTGGATTTACTTGATGAAGTTGAAATCTGAGACATCCACCTTCGTTAAAAACTTTGTTAACATGGTTCATACTTAGTTTAACACTAAAGTCAAATGTATTAGAAGTGGTAATGGCCATGAATTTACACTCACTTCATTCTACAATGAGCATGGCATTTTACACCAAAGCTCATGTGTTGGAACACCTCAACAAAATGACATTGTTTAGAGAAAGCACCAACACATCCTTTCCATCACTAAAGCCATACTATTCTAATCAAATCTGTCAAAAATGTTTTGGGCACATGCCATAAGTCATTTTGTTAACATTTTAAATCGACTACCCACACATTACTTAAAAGACAAGTCATCTTTTCGAATTTTCCACAATGAACTCCCTGACATAAACAACCTTAAGGTCTTTGGCTCCTTATGTTTTGCCACCACACTATCCTCCCATAGAAAGAAACTTGATTCTAGATCAAGGAAATGTATCCACTTAGGTTTCAAACTTGGAGTGAAGGGATACATCCTATTTGATCTCAAATCAAGAGAACTTTTTATCTTTATGGTTGTCATTTTATTTGAACACATTTTCCCTTTTCACACTATCCCTAACAATGAGGGTACCCAATCCCCTATGCATCATAACCCTATTATTTATGATGACACATTTCTTGACAGTCAAGTCACTAGTAATAATGACACACCTCTTGACAGTCCTCCCATCTCCACCATAGGTGATACACCTGAACTCATCAATTTAAACAATCATATATCACCACACCTCTCCAAAAATAGCCATGACAAACCCTTAGGAAATCCACAAGAAATGTAAGGAACCCCAAACATCTTCAAGACTACCACTATTATTCTTTAAGAAATGCACTACATGACTTCAATTCAGCTACCTCTCAATCATCTTCTCCTTGTAAATATCCATTGAATTCTTTCATTTCTTATCATAACATATCTCATGCACATACTCATTATCATTTTAACCTTTCCAATATTACTGAACCTACATCCTATGAGACTGCTATATGTGATTACAATTGGAAAGATGCTATCACTACTGAGTTGAATGCTCTGGTAAAGAACAACACATGGACTTTGATTCCCTTGCCTCCTCTCAAACATGCTATAGGATGTAAATGAGAATTTAAGCTCAAACTTCATGCAAATGGAACCATAGAGAGATATAAGGCACAACAGCTAGTAGCAAAAGATTTCACTCAAACTGAAGGCATTGATTACATGGATACCTTCAATCATGTTGTGAAGATGATTATAATTTGAGTTTTACTGGAAATTGTATCTGCCCAACAGTGGCCCCTCTATTAACTTAATGTTAACATTACATTTCTTCATGGTGATCTCAATGAAGAAGTATACACGCCGCCTAGGTCTTCATCTTCCATCACCTTTTCTTGTTTGCAAGCTCCAAAGGTCTTTATATGGGTTAAACCAAGCAAGCAAGCTTTGGATTACCAAGCTCACCGATACACTCACCTCATCTGGCTACATTCAATCTAAGCGTGACTATTCAATCTAAGTGGGTCTAATCACCATTTAATTCTTTAGAAATGGTTTCGTAACGCTCTATGCTTTTATGGAGGAATTATATAACTGACAAAGTGAACTTTTAGATAAGAAGCCCGTCCCGACTATTCGACTCATCCCAATCTAAAAACAAAATCTGAGATGTATATCATGTAAAAACAAAGAGCTTTGAATGATAAACCATAATATTACAATTTTTTTAATAAATTCTTAAAAATTAGGGTTTAAAATATGTTAATAGGCTAAACCCAATTTAAGAAAACATTAAAATTAAACTTTTTAGTTTACTCTTGACATTTAATAAGTTAAACTTAGTATTTAATTTTTTAAATAAATGTCATTAATTTAAACAAAGCTGACTCATTCCGACATATTTCTTCTCCTACTCACACAAGAAACAACGAAGTAATTTCTACATAACATCCTTATGGACGGTTTTACCCTCAGGAATTCTTCTGCGAAAGTCACATGCAACAAGGCAAATAATTCCAACTCCAAATCCAACACAAATCTCACTTACTTCCTTGTCTTCTCTCAACACTACACTCTCCTTCTAGGAAAACACCCTCCAATTAATTCTTCTCCCTTTTCTCTCACTATAGATACCATCTTCACCACTTCTATCTTATCCCACTCTCAATTTCTATATCCAACATGGCATCACAAATCCCACAACACTATCATTTCCATGACTCCCTTCCTTTCATGGCCAACAAGCTAGGCGGAGATGGTCTAATAGATGAACTCTGTAATGGGTTTAACCTCTTGAAGGATTGTGATAAAGAGGTCATCACTTTTGAAAGCCTGAAGAGGAATTCTGCTTTGTTGGGATTGAATGGTTTGAGCGATGAAGATCTTTTTTCTATGGTGGTGGAAGGTGATTTTGATGGAGACGGTGCTCTTAACCAAATGGAGTTTTGTGTTTTGGTGTTTAGATTGAGCCCTGAACTCATGGAGGGGTCTAAATTGTGAAAAAAATTTAAATAACCATGTTTAATAAAAAAATTACCAAAAAAACCATGTTTTCGGAGTATTTACCAAAATGTCTAGGTTTGGGACCCCAGATAAGTGGATGCGCCAAATGAAATGGCGCATGTGTGCATTATACGCCAAACCATTTGGCGCAATTGATGAAAATTTAGGGCAAAAGCATGTTAGCCAAACCAATTGGCGCATGCATGTAGTAATCAACACATAGGCGCCATTCCATTTGGCTCCTATGTGTTGGGCTTTTTTTTTCAAAATTAATCCGTTTCGGGTATTTTCGCGCATAGTTTTTGATTTCGGTGTTATATTTGTGTAAAAACGTCTGATAAACCGAGTTCGTAAAATTCTTAGTAACCCTAAATAATGTTTGCGTTGTCTATTGCGGTATTTTACCAAAACACATTTTTTTGATGAAAGACTTAGGAAAGGTTACAATAGGTGGCAAGCGAAATTGATACATTGTCGTAAAAAAAATACAAAGTAGATTAAACTTGCGACGAGGTCAAGCCACGATTAGGGCATCTTTTTTTATTGTGCCCACCTGACGACAAATGCTGCATTTTCTTTCCATTTTGTCGTGGACGTCCATTTCGGTTCTAATCCGCGTACTATTGGGGCGACCCTTTTTCTTTCGCCGCATTGCGTCGTTATGCCAGACTACCTCCCCATCATACTTAGGCCAGTAATCCTCCTTGGCTACCACTGGAAACGCAACACTGTAAACTCGGAGCATTGTCTGAGCCTTGTAAATTGGAGACAGTAGTGATTTTGCATCGCGGTGCGCAAATGCACATGAAACTATGAAATGTGAGCAAGGCATACGAAAAGCTTGAAACCTTCCACAATCGCACTAATATTCGTCTAGCAGAACCCTATATTGTTGTCTTGGCAAACCCTCATTGTGGTCAATTGTTTCGCGCACACTGAACGTGCGGTTGAATCGGTCGAAAGAAGTTACTTGAGGAGTGTTTTCTTTTGCCGATTGCTGTTGCATAAATTTCATGCAACTATCACTTAACAATTGACCAGATTGTCTAACATCACCCCATTTCCTGCCTCTTGTTGAGAATAGAGAAGCCATCCTAAAGTAGGTTGCCTCCACTAGTGCTGTGATAGGAAGGTTACGAATGCCTTTGAAAACTCCATTCATGGATTCCACCAGATTTGTCGTCATATGGCCCCATCGCACGCCTTTGTCATAAGCCCTTGTCCATTTCTCCCTAGAAAGGTTATCTATCCAACTTCCTGCATCTGGATTTCTCAGTACAATCTCACTCCGATAATGCTGGAATGTGGGTTGGGTTAATGCATAACCAGCATTGACCAGGGCCTTCCTGAGATGTCTGTCTTTGATTTCCCGCATGAAGTTCTGGGCGATGTGGCAAATACAATAGACGTGTTTTGATGGTGGGTCATGCCATCCGTTTGATGGATTATTATAAGCACTCTCAATGGAAGCGTGCCTATCAGAGATTAAACAGATGTCAGGCTGAGGAGCAACATGTTCTCGGAGGTTCCTTAGAAAGAAACTCCAAGCCGCGGCAGTTTCACCTTCAACAATTGCGAACGCCACTGGAAATATGTTGCTATTCCCGTCCTGTGCAACCGCCATAAGCATGGTTCCTTTGTATTTGCCGTATAACCATGTTCCATTAATTTGAAGTATGGGTTTACAATGTGCAAGCCCTCGTACGCAAGGTTTGAACGCCCAAAAAAGCCGATGGAATATTCCGTTTCCTTGGACAGGGTTTCCATCCGGGGCATGCGCGGGCAATGTCTCTAGAATAGTAATAGTGCCAGGTGCGTAACTTTGTAGTGTAGTAAGGTAGCGGGGAAGAATTTTGTATGACTCCTCCCAGTTGCCGTAGACTATCTCAATTGTCTTTGTTTTTGCAACCCACGCCTTTCTGTAAGATGGAGTGTAGTTGAAGGTTGTGACGATATGCGAGATAATATTTTTGACCTTCAAAGACGGATCAGAGCTTAAGAGAGGCAAGATCTCCTGACAGATGAGATCGCCACTGAGTTTCGTATGATCCTGGGAAGTGTTAGGGTTGACACATGTGTGTTGTTACGTAATCGACCCTATTTTCCATGCATTACTTCTCTTCCTATAAGAAGCCAACAGTCTGAATCCACACTCTGGATTTTTACAAGTGATTACATACCGTTCCAGGTTTGAACGATCTACT
Organism: Vicia villosa; assembly: GCF_029867415.1. NCBI lineage: Eukaryota > Viridiplantae > Streptophyta > Magnoliopsida > Fabales > Fabaceae > Vicia > Vicia villosa. Next base: position 29,168,988 of record NC_081186.1, on the reverse strand, counting down.
TCAAAATCAACGTTGTGCGCCATGTGCCATTTTTTTATTGTTCTAAGACATTCCTCCTTAGAAGGAAACTTGTCTCCTTCCTTTAACTCATCGTCATTTTGGATGTGCGGTGTGAAGAAGATGTCGGATGATGGTTCATCACCTTGCAGGTTCAAGTTACTCATATGTGCTGGAGGTGCGTACACATGGGCTGGAGGCACCGGCATGTGTTGCTCGTCGTCGGATTCCTCGTTGACCATGTCGTCAAAATCAGTTTCCAGATCTTCTTCTTCCTCGTCTACGACATCAACCTCTTCTTGCTCGTTGACTGGTGGGTCTATAACTTGCGATTGGACAACATGAGTTTCTTGTGTCTCAACCTGTATAGTAACGTACAGCTCGATGGAATCCAAGCCAGAGTATTCATGGGTAACAAACATATCTTGGAGGTCTTTGTCATTTGCAATCTCCATCTCATAAAACTTAACGGTGTTGTTGTCATTGAAAGAGGGACATTGGTAAAAAAATGTTTGCAATAGGACCCATTGCAATCTTAGCGTGTAGTCGCTGAATGAAGGATGTAAAGGTGGCTCTTTTGCTTAACAAAAATGGCACAACTTGAGTGTTTCTCATCACAAAACCGGCTATTTCATGTGAGTAAGTCTCACTGTTTAGATGGGCATGTACATGATATTGGGGAGATGAAGCCATTTTTACGAGTTAGTGTTTGGGTGTTGTAATATCACGTCAGAGTAGGAAATATTGTTTGTGTGTGTTGTAATATTTAGGAAATATTGGTTTTCTTATATAGGGTAATACTTACAGCTTTGCATTGACTCAAGACAGACGCACGTTGATCTAGGTCTGTCACAGGATTCCAAATTGACGAGACTAGACAGACGCACGCTGATCTAGGTCTGTCCCAAGATTCCAACATGACGCGACCAGACAGACGCACGCTGATCTAGGTCTGTCCCAAGATTCCAACATGACGCGACTAGACAGACGCATGCTGATCTAGGTCTGTCACAAGATTCCAACATGAAGAGACTAGACAGACGCACGCTGAGCTATGTCTGTCACAGGATTCCAAATTGACGAGACTAGACAGACGCACGCTGATTTATGTCTAACACGGGATTCCAAATTGAATGTAAAAGACAAACGCGCGTTGATCTATGGTTGTCACAAAATTTTAAAATATGTCACACAGTTCATTATATTTATATATTCTCAACATGATTTTAATACTTTAATTACTTGTTAATTTATAACAAAAGATTATAAACTTTCACTTTGAAGAGAAAAAAAGCTGAAATATATATAAAAAATGTATATAATTATATATATATATATATATATATATATATATATATATATATATATATATATATATATATATATATATATATATATATATATATATATATATATATATATATATATATATATATATATATATATATATATATATATATATATGTGTGTGTGTGTGTAATTTTATACATTTTTTATTTAATTAAAAAACATTATCTTATATGTTAATTTAAGAATAGTCATATTTTAAAATTATGTTCATTTTTTATTTGTTTGAAATTATAAATATTATCTATTGTTTAGTAATTATTCAATTATAAAATGTATTTTAAAATATGTCCGTCACAAGATCAACACGCTGATCTATGTCTGTCACAGGATTCCAAATTGAATGTAAAAGATCAACACACAATGGTGAATGTCTGTTAGCTTAATTAATGTTCAGACAACCACAACTAACACAACAACCACATTAATTTTAATTAAATGATCTGGCGTTTGCAACACAAAACAACTGGTAGAACACGATATTACATTGCAAAAAAGAAAATAACACAAAACAACTGGTAGTACATGAAATTACATTGCAACAAATAAAACAACACTTAATCTAAACTACTCAAGTATCACTGCAAGAACAAGTGGATTTTCAACGCCTCGGTTAACTTCTCCACTGTGTGTCCAAAACATTAGATCCACGTCCACATCGTCTTTCACACGATCCCAATAATACATGTAGGTGCCTTCTGGGTTATTACCCGTCAACATAATGTATGGACAACGATAATCTATCTGTTTAACTTTCCTGGTTGGACCATCCAGTTGACGAAACCCGGTGTTGATGGCTCTAACAATTCTCTTGAAATCCCAATGCGGGTTCAGGCAAACCCGCATGTGACTACCTTCCTCAAAAAAGACTACAACCCAAACTGAATTCATTTTTAAGTGTTTGCAGTAAGAAGAAAAAAAGAGTTAATACTTCAACTCCACACACACACACCTCTATTTATAGAAGAGCGGACCACTTGTAGGAACATTTTTATAGCGGGTAAATATGGCGGGAAAGATTTTTGTTAATTATTAATAACTCAAATACTTATTGGCAACTTTGTAATGATAAAATATCATTTCATTGAAATATGCTAAGAGCATTTGATTGAACGGTACAGAAGTTACAGAAATGATAAAGAAACTGCGACATCTAGGATATTACAACGGTTGAAACAATGTCTTCTCTGTTCTCCATCATCCGAGTGCATTGGATGTCGTCTTCCATAGTCTCCCACCAACGCCGTCTTTCAAGAAAAACACCACCCCTTGTTCTAAGCCTCTTGATAGATCTGATTTCTTCGCCGGGACTGTACTCCCCGTCCAAAAACCTCAGGATGGTTCTTTTAAGTTGGTTCATGGAATGGATATTCCAAAACATAACCTGCATGGGAGTTTTGACGGGAGAGAAAATGACGTACCCGTTCCTTCGACGATAGTCGGGTTGATAGTCGAACCGCCTCACAGGTGGTGGAGGCTCAGAGCTCCGGTGCGTGCTATCTGGCCTTATTCGAGATCTCATTTTTTTCATGTGTGTAGTCTTATGCACACAAGAAACCCTAATTTATAAAGGGACGGACGCCTGGCTTACGGTCTATAGCACAACTAGGGTTTCCACTACTAGAAAAAATAGAAACCCTAATTTTCAAAAAAAAAAATAGGATTTGAACTAATGCGCCAAATGGAATGGCACATATGTTATTTTGCTTACCTGGAAGGCGCCAAATGGAATGGCACATTAGTTGAAAATTTGAAAGAATATGCCATTTCATTTGGCACATATGTATGGTACACGTGGTCCCCACTTGGTCCCCACCTGTTAACGTCTTAATAATTTTAATCTTTCGCATGCGTCTGAAACGATTCCTGCAACCTCGCATGCGTCTGAAACGATTCCTGCAACCTCGCATGCGTCTGAAACGATTCCTGAAGCGATTCCTGAAACGATTCCTCCTAATACTGCATGCATGCAACCCTATCTGGCACCTAGTTCTGCTCTGCATGCATGTCACCATGTCCTGTCACCGAAAGTTATGTTGCATGCATGCCAACCACTTCTGCACAACCTGTTAACGTCTTAATAATTTCAGTCTTTCACATGCGTCCGAAACGATTCCTGCAACCTCGCATGCGTCTGAAACGATTCCTGAAACGATTCCTCCTAATACTGCATGCATGCAACCCTATCTGGCACCTAGTTCTGCTCTGCATGCATGTCACCATGTCCTGTCACCGAAAGTTATGTTGCATGCTGTTTACGGTGATTTCCGGTAAACAACCGCTAGTCTTCCAAACTATAATAAATATGATTTGGTTACTCGCAGGATCGACTAGATTGATCCTAGGACACATAGTCAAAAAGATTGTTATCAATGGTCATTCGAACCATAGTCATGATTCGTCTTCGTTAATAAGAATTGTTTCAAATAAAACGAGTAATCTTGACAATCACTTGGTTATACGTAAGTATAATTTCAGTGAAAGGATAAGTAAAATAACATATGAAACGAAAGTATTGTTAAAGCGTAAAGAATCTTAAAATGCAGGAATATTAAATACTTCAAAAGTAAATGACATGAAAGTAAAAATACAAAAATGTAAATGGCAAGAAGTAAATGAAATGCAATAATACTGAAAGATACTTGAAAACGAAAGAGAATACACATGTATTAAAATGGTGGTGTCATACGTACATTTTCTCAGCGAACTCTTTCTCTTAACACTTGATACTTGAGTAATATGTGAGTGATTTGTACAAAATGAACACACAGAATCCTAACATTAAGATTCCTATTTATACTAATTTCGACCTTAACGGTCCTACGCTAATCTAATGCCACGTTTCTCATAAGAACTTCAGGGACGCCATCTGTAATTTAGACAGTTACGAAACCGTCTTCGAATTTCAAATCTTCCCGCCTGAGTCCTTCTTCGACGCGTGGCAGTGTATTTTAAAAACACTACGAAAACACGCTAAGTAGTAATACTTGAACATATTTCATAAATTTTATCTAAGTCCTCGAAGACATACACTTCTACTAGCTTCAGTATTCATTATCTTCATAACGAACTTAGAAGTCTTCATTCTCGAAGCATGGCCATCAGGAGCCATTCTTTTATTTTTAAGGGATGGTCATCAGTAACCATCTTTCCTTCGAATTTTTACTTCTTCGAAGAACCAAATTTATAAAACGAAATCTTCAGCTAACAAATTTCCCCCAATAAATGCCTGTTTCGAAAATCAAGAGAAATAGGCGTTTCTTGCCATCATAAGATTTCGTCTCTTATTGATCTTTGAAAGTTCCAAGATTGCTGACTAACGTCATAATCATTGCTGACCCTGTTTCCAAAACGTCTTGTCATTTTCAAAGATGTCTTCTCATAACTTACATTCCCACGTTTTTGACCTTACTTCTTGATCATTACTCCTACATACTAGGAATAAAGCTAATTTATTCGACCGCCGTTGGATTAAATCACTAACCGCCATGTGTCCCTTGGTTTTTACCCAAAAAGATTTAAAAAGGGTTTCCGTTAAACCTTTAAATACTTGGTTTTGCACTTTTGTACAACCTTTCATTCCTACTTCTTCATCCTCTTCAAAAGAAAAAAACACTCTCAACCCTTTCAAAAAGCTTACTTTTCCAATCAAAACCTCTCCATGGCTTCATCTTCAAATGTTCTTCAACCTGTTCTGAAGCTCCAAACAACAACGCGGTCTGGGGAACAAGAACACATTCCAAACCCTAATACCGCAGAAGTGCGCGCTATTTACGCTTCCCAGGTAATCATTCCCTTTGAACTTTCTGGAAAACCTCTTGCTTTTATGGGTCCGTTACCAGGTGAAAACAATTCATCTATGAACAGATTCTTCCCCGCTTATTACAAAACTAGACCCTTAGTTAGTAAGATTAAGATAGATGAAGATGGTCGTTCCCCCTTAGGAGAATCTGCTAATACTGAAGAAACTTCAACTGTGACCCCTTTGGCTTTGGCGAAAATTAGGTTAAACTATATGACCAATTTTGTAAAAGTGTTTAGGTCAATCCCTTTAGCCAAAGATCCTGATTTGTACTATGCCTGGTTAGAAAAAGTAGAGAGAACGAAAGGATCTTTCTGGAAATCATTAGGCATATATGATTTGATTCAACTGTCAAAAACAGGCTTAGAATATAACCAACCCATGTTAGTAGCAGCGGTTCACTTTTGGGATGCTTCTCACAACACTCTCCATCTCCCATGTGGGATGGTTACCCCCACTCTCTTTGATATAGCTGCTATTACGGGACTTCGACCAACCGGGGAGACCTTCGATCCCAATGAGATGGATACTGATACTATTGGTTTTAATGAATCAACAGTTACTTACACTGCTTTCATCCAGAAGCACCATGACAAAACGCAAGAAGAAGTTTCTGATGAAGAACATATTGCCTTCTTGGCATTATGGCTCTCACGATGTGCCTTCTGCTCAAGATCCATACAGGTCGCAAAGAGATACCTTTGCATGGCTAATCAGCTACATGCTGGAAAAAAGCTCAACCTAAGCCAGTTACTTTTAGAATCTCTTTATGAAAATCTTAGCGAAGCCTCGAACCTTACCAAAAACTACAAAACTGGCACTCTGCTTTTTGCTGGTCCTTTCTGGCTACTGCAACTGTGGCTTAATGCTATGTTCGAAACTCATCTTCCTTTCCGAGGCAATGTCAACGAAGAAGATAACAAAATTAAGAATCGAACTATAGAAGGAACCAGGTTGGCTTACCTAACTCCAAAAGAAGAAACTGGGAAGCTTCGTGAACATTTTCTAGCATATACAATGATGTTCGCCCAGCGCAATCAGTTCGATCCTTCTATGGCTCCCTTCGTACACAGAACAATTGGTCCTGAATGGTTTACTCGAAGGTTCCCATCAACATCTCAGGATCAACAAACTGAGTCTATGAAAATTTGGGAGGCTTTTCTGACCCCAAGGTTGTTTTCTCATCACCTTCGACCATCAAAAGGTCAATGTGTTCTTGTATGCTACCAACCAAATCTGGTTTCGAGACAGTTTGGGTTGGTTCAAGTGAAACCCAAGTGTTTATATGAGAAAAGGAACCATATGTGTTTCCATACCTTGTACCTGACTGAAGAAGAATGTGAATAAAAAATCAACAAATACGTTGGTGTCGCCAATCTTTCTCCTATTCCTTTCGAACCTGCTTTTTATACTACACCAGACTTTCACCAGTGGTGGACGGATTACTATACTTCTCAAATCTTTGATGCCGATGGTCTTACTCAAGAACTAACTACAGCTTTTGCTGATGTGCAGGAGAATTTTCAAAAAGGTACCTCGACTCACATTAAAGAAATCCAAGCTTTTCAAAAATTCTTTGAAACTATCTACAGGCCTGATGATCTTAGTCGGACCGTTCGTGAGGCTGCAGTCATTTTGCGCGAAAAGTTTTCCGCCAAACTGGATAAGTTGAAATTGCCCTCGTATGTTCGACCAGAACTACGTTATGAAGTGGCTTTCAAACTTAATCCTCCAAAATTCCCTCCGCTGCCAAGTGCGGATTTTGGTGTGGCTCTGAGCCCCCCTTTTCCAAATTGGTTTGTGTGTGGCAACGTTTTAAGAGATCTTCAGGAAAGTACTAAAAAACGTGCTGAACGAGTGGTTCCGACTAAGCATACCTTGGATACTTTCAAAGGACATCTTCATATAGATCTTGAACATGTTCGTGTCTTGACTCCAATACCTGAAGGTTTGGATTCACACAATTTTTCGACTGACTTTTCTTTTCTTTGCTGATATACTGATTTCAGTTTCAACTACAGCTGTTGCTCGAAGGAGGAAGATTAAAGAAGCTCCTACCCAAAAGGATTCTGGGGCATCTAAAAGCAACAAACCAAGTGAGAGTGACTCCATTGTTACTGACAAGAAGCCCACGGTACATACCCACTTTATATTCCTAATCTTGTATAATCTGTGAGCAGTACTCATTTTGCTTAATATATATATTTTCCAGAGCTCGAAACCCCCAACAGGTTCGAAACGGAAAGTCTCTTCAACAGTTGTCTCAGATGATGACGATAAATCTCCTCCTCGCACCAGACAAGGACATAGAAAGAGACAAAAAGCTGTTACCCCTTCAGGAAAAGAGAAAGGGGTAAGTTCCTCCAAAGTTGCTTCTCCTAGCGACAAGGCATCTTCTGAAGAATCTCCTCTGAAAACCGCCAGTAATGCTTTCGTTGTCGAAAGTTATAATTCAAGTCCAGACAATATCCCAACAAGGGTATTTGGTTTTCAACCCACATACTATCTTGTAATTTTAACTAACTGATTAAACCGACATCTTACCTTGTTTATTGCAGGATGATGCTGGCACTGCCACTTCAGGTCTTAAGGCTTATGACCTCACTATTAATGTTAACAAACTTCTCGGTAATCGTAACTCTTTCACTTCCGTCGATAAACTCCTCAAAGCCTTATCCTTATGACTAATTCTGGTTTGTTTAACACAGATATCTCTCAAAACAAAACTCATGTTCTCTCACCAGTCTTCGAAGATGCTAGGCCACTCACCACCATATTGCCTAATGAACCAGTCGAAGAAAGCCAATCTACTGACGAATCCCCACCTACTCATCAAGACAAAAATCTGGAAGAAGATCATCCATTCTCAGGCAGCGACAATGTGAATCCACAACCACATGACAGCGAAGACACCGCATCGGAACAAGATGCTATGGAGGAAACTTCTAAACCGGAAAAACACAATCCTCAAGAAACTTCAGCCCTAGACACAGCAACCACTCCTGGGACAACTTCGAAGCCTGCCCCTACGAAGCCTACTCCTTTGGAACTGGAACAGCTTAAGCAAACTGATCCTCTTAATTTTCTAAAGGCTATTATGAATGTGAATACTTCTTCGCCTTCAGAACTTGATGTCTCTCCAGCTGTCGTTATAGAATCTGGTGACAAGGAAGACATTCCCAACCTCCTTCGACAGATAAAAGAAAAGTTCTTTGGGGTCAATCTCGTGGATGTTCTTAGCCGGGAACCTATTAAGAGTCACAACTTAAATCAACTCTTAAAGAAAGTGGATTTGTTTCAAGTCTCAACAGAAGTTTCAGAGATAATTGTTTTGCTAGGTTCTCTAGTTGAACAGCTCGAGGTCAACATTCTTCGAAAGCAAAATGTCGAAAAGGAACTATCTGAGAAAATGGCCTCTCATGACTCTTCATGGAATTCTGCTGTGGATGCAACGAAACAAGGTGAGGCCCTCAAGCTTAAACATTCAGAAAATCAGAAGGCTTTTGATGATTACGAGAAGAACATCAACTCCTGGAAGCAAGAGATAAAGGCCCTCGAAGAAAAGATAAAGGAAGCTGAACACTGTCAGGCAGCCATACAAAAAGCCAACCAACAAGATTTGCTCGAAGTGGTGCAATCGGGGATTAAACATTTCGAAACTGCGCATAAATTAGTGCCAGAGATTGAAAGATTGAAGAAACAACGGGCGTTACTTGAGCTTCGTATGTCTTCGTGGGAAACTCAATATTTGAAGATCAAAAATAGCCTCCCTGAGGATTTTAACTAGCTGTTTCCAATCCTGTATTTTGTTGCATTTTCGTTTTGTAATCGAACCTTTGTAAAAACATCTATCTGTATGCTTGACTTCTATTTTCATTCCGTCTATGTTTCTAATATTCGCAAGCACTATCTTTTAGCAAATCTTTCAAGTTCTGCCAGAATATATATTCAGATCTTCCATAGTGATTTTATTTAATGCAACATGTAGACCCTGACTATCCTTCGCAGCATCCTTGCCTTTAGACTTGACGTTTCCACTTCTCTAGCCATAATCATTATTTAAACAGTGACGTCACTCTCTTCAAAAAGTCTATTTGAGACGTGCGTGCGTCAGTTTCATGATTACTTCTCAACTTCCAAGGGCGGGAAACGGCGGAAGCCTTAACTCCCTTTTTGGAAAACCAAATGCAGTCTAATCAATCATCAGCATTTAAACCGACCTTCAGTATCCCAGGTCTTATATAAAGGGTCTAATATTACTTTCACTTCTTCATTCCTGTGCTTTCTCACATACTAACAACAGAAAAGAAAAACCAACTTCTTTCTCCAAACCCTTTTTCTGAAATGGCTGCACCTCTTTCTTTCAACAACATAAAAGCTCTTATCAAGAAAGAATTCAAACTTTCTGAAGATGAACTTGATAACAACTTCATCAGCCTCGAAAACCTCTTTGTCAACCAAGAACTGGACTTCTACTTTGGAGAAATCCTGGAGGGTCCTGTCTACCCCAACATGTTGGCAGATTTCTGGATGTTTGCGTCTCTACGCATAGATCCTGAAGGTAGGACCACCATTGTTTCTGAGGTTCGACATGCTCATATCAGCATCACTCCCACCACCATTGCCAACCTAATGAGATGCAATAATTCTGGGGAAACTTTTGATGATAACAGCTTCAACATGACTACTCATCTCATATTGAGGACTCTCATGGACAACGACCCCTTCAGTGCCAAGGTTATCAGGATCTGGCATCAACTGCTTGTGGGTAACTTCCATCCTCGGAGGCTTGATGAAAACAGCATCATGGTTGAAGATTTGGAGTTTATTCTCTGTGGTCTTCGAGGGAAGAAGATTAACTTTCCTTTGATGATTTTCAAAGGACTTGTTAAGGCTGTTTCCATAGGTGTCACACGTCAAGGGACTGTGACCTGTCTTCCCTATGGGAGACTCCTCTCTTACATTTTCCTTAAGAAAGGTGTAGTGAGGAGGATGCGCAATTCCGGATCCATAGACATGTTCGAAGCCGAAAGCTTGCCTGTGCTGTCCTCGGAGGGTTTAGACCAAAGGATTAATTAGTAAGTGTTTGCCTTAGGCTTTTATGCTTTCTTTTTGTAATCTCTGAAGTTTCTAGATCATGTTCTTTGGATCCTTTTTGTAATGCATGTACTTCTGTGTTTGAATGAAAATATTTTGGTGTTTTCTTTGACTCTTTTCTTTTAACTTATCAACCCATTCTGATTGTAAAGCCATTTTGATCAATGCAACGCATATATTTTGATACATGCTTGACCATTTTGGCTTTCGTAGTACCCTGAATGTCTACGTTTTTGCAATCTTTACTTCGTACATGCTTGGTTTATATCTCTTCAAATATTTCCCGTTTACTCTCAAGATCCTACGATCTTCTGCCAACTCTTCAATTTCGTAAGCATTGTTCGAAAATACCTTTAAGATTCGAAAAGGTCCTTCCCAGTGTGGGGACCATTTACCAAGTGCCTGATTCTTTCGATCTATAGGTAAAATAACTTTCCAAACTAGGTCATTATTAATAAATGTTTTACCTTTCACCTTTTTGTTGTATGCTTTGGACACTCTTTCCTTTTGTCTTTTTATCATTTCCAGCGCTCGAAGTCTGTCTTCATCCAAATCTACCAACTCATTCATCATTAACTCCCAGTATACGTTGGGAGGAATATCTGCTTGTCTTTGTATCCTTACTGATTGCAAATATATCTCGATTGGAAGTACTGCATCATGTCCAAACGTCAACTGGAAAGGAGTTGTGTTTGTAGCTTCTTTTGGAGATGTTCGACAAGCCCAAAGTGCTTGGTCCAAAGTCTTATGCCAATTCTTGGGTTTCTTTCCCACATGTTTTTTAATAAGGCCAATTATTATTTTGTTTGCTGCTTCAACTTGTCCATTTGCTTGAGCATAGTAAGGTGTAGAAGTAAATAACTTGAAACCTATTTCTTTGGCAAAGTCTTGCATTTTTCGTCCAGTAAAGACTGATCCTTGATCAGTTGTTATACTTTCTGGGATTCCAAACCTATATATAATATGTTTCTGAATAAACTCAATCACGGCCTCTTGATCCACATTCACCAGTGGTATTGCTTCGACCCATTTCGTGAAATAGTCTATTCCTACTAATATGTACCTTTGACCTTTAGACGACTTGGGGTGAATTTCTCCAATCAAATCTAATGCCCATCCCCTAAAAGGCCAAGGTTTCACTATTGTACTTAATTCGTTTGCTGGAGCGTGTTGGATACCTGCATGTTCTTGGCACTCTTGGCACCCTTTCGCAAACTCTATGCAATCTCTTAACATCGAAGGCCAGTACATCCCATAACGAAACAAAAGCCATTTCATTTTGTGCCCTGCTTGATGTGCACCACATGCTCCACTGTGTACGTTCGACAGGGCCAGATATGCTTCTGCTTCACCCAAGCATTTCAATAATACCCCTTCAGGAGTTTTCTTGAACAATTCATTTCCCATCAGGAAATATGACAGGGCTCTATACTTGATTTTCTTGTCTGTATCCGTCGAAGGATTTTTTAGATAGTTTATTATTGGACTCCTCCAATCTGTATCTGCCAATGAGTCTATGTTTAATACTTCGAATTCTTCTTTGTTGGCATAACCCAATTGTGAATTCTCTAGGTCACTTGGGGAAAGTTTAGTAGACATTGCTCTCCCTCTTACTTCAATCAATTCCTCTAACTTCTCTTTTGATACTTTGTATCCTGAAGCTAATTGTTCCAAGTCGTTTGCTTCTTGGTTATTTATCCTTGATATGTGTTTTAATTCCACATATTCGAATTTCTTGAGTAGCCTATTTGCTATGACAAAATACATGATCAAATTTTCTTTGATGCACTTGTATTCCTTTGTCAATTGTTTAATGACCAATTCGGAGTCTCCTTTAATTTCGACTCTGGTTGCCCCCAATTCTAACAAAGCTTCAAGTCCAGCAATTAATGCTTCGTATTCAGCTTCGTTGTTGGAGCATAATGGACCTTCGATTTTATACTTGAGCTTTGTTGGAATTCCATCAGGAGATAAGATTGGTGGACAAGTCAAGTATTGCTTGATCTGATCGAAAGCTTCTTGATGTTCAGCACGCCACTCAAATTTTCCTTGCTTAAGTCGTAGTAGAGGTGAGAAAGCTTGCGTGCGTCCACTCAAATTAGAGATAAATCTCCTTAAGAAATTTATCTTTCCCAATAATGATTGTAGTTCTTTCTTTGTGGACGGAGACTTGGTTTCCATTATGGCTTTCGTCTTGTTCTGGTTAATTTCTATTCCTTTTTTGTGGACTACGAAACCCAGGAAATCACCTGCCTGCACAAAGAAAGCACATTTGAGGGGGTTCATCTTCAAGCCATGTTTCCTCATTCTTTCAAATGATTGGCTCAAATGATCTAGATGACTCATACCCGAGGTAGATATTACCACAATGTCATCTATATATACTTGCATGAATGTTTCTACAAAGTCATGGAATATAGAATTCATTGCTCTTTGATAAGTTGCCCCAGCATTTTTTAAACCAAAAGGCATTACAACCCATTCGTAAGTGCCTATTGCCCCTGGGCAACGAAATGCTGTTTTGGATACATCATCCTCTGCAATAAATATCTGATTGTATCCAGAATATCCATCCAACATGCTCAAATACTCGAAGCCTGCGGCTGAGTCTACTAGCATTTCTGCTACAGGCATGGGATATTCGTCTTTAGGAGTGGCTGCATTAAGATCACGAAAGTCTATGCATACTCTTAATGAACCATTCTTTTTAATTACAGGTACTATATTAGCAATCCATTCAACATACCTTGTAGTTCGGATAAACTTGCAACGTAGAAGCCTTTCGACCTCTGCTTTAATCTTCGAATGAATCTCTGGCGCGAATCTCCTGGGAGTTTGCTTTACAGGCTTCTTCCCTTCTTTTATTGGTAGTTTCAATTCGACCAAGTCTCTTCCTAGACCAGGCATCTCATCATAATCCCAAGCAAAACAATCTCTGTTTTCTTTCAATATTTTGATGACCGTTGCTTTTAGCTCTGGTTCTAGTTTCGTGCTGATATATGTTATTCTCTTTTGATCCTTGTCTCCAAGATTTACTTCTTCAAGTGGATCTTGAGCCAACATCTTTATGTTCGACGCCATTGGGTCTTTTACAAATCCCAAAGGTTCTTCGTCGTAAATTGCATCTAACCTTTGACTCGATTCTTCTCTCACGATCTTTTCGACTTGAACCGGGTCTTCAGAGAATTCGAAACTCGTATGTATCTCTAACTCTGTTACTCCGTTTTTGGCTAGAACTGCGTCCATCTTTGCATTTGATAGTTCGGCTTCGAGAGCCGCCTTCCTTTTGTTCTCGGCCACGTAAGCCGAAATCTTTTCGAAGAACGAAGACTCAGACATTATTAATGTCATCGTCCCAGCCTGTTGGCCGTACTGCTGGATAATTCTCCAATTGTGCTGTATCTGCTGGACCATCCATGATCTCTCTATCCCACTGGAATCCATTTGGGTGTAAAGTCAAATAGTACAATGCATTCTTATTTGGGGCATACATCTCTTCTGCAGCATGACAAGGACTTATGTTTGCCAGGTTCCTATCGAAGCTGGTTTTATTCACCTGGTTAACTTCAGCCATATAGTAACTCTGATCTCCTTCGATATTCTCCACTATACCATCTTCCCTCCAAATTGTCACCCGTTGATGCATTGTCGAGGGCACAGCTGCAGCCCCATGAATCCATTCCCTACCAAGCAAAAGGTTGTAATTTGCTTTTGCTGGTATAACCATGAACATAGTTGGCCTTGTGACTGAGCCCACTGTCAAATTGACCTGAACGACTCCCAATGTTTGTCCTATCTTGCCTTCGTAGTTAGATAAGACCATGTTATGTGGCCTTATATCAGTATCGAACATACCAATTCTCTTTAGCATGTATTGAGGCATTAGGTTCACCGCTGCTCCCCCATCGACTAAGACTTTATTAATGCCAACATTCTCAATTTTAGCCCTGATATAGAGTGGCTTCAAATGATTTCGCATACCCTCATCAGGCCTTTCGAAGAAAGCGTTCTGTTCTTCAACGGCACCATTATTCAGCACATAATAACACACAGGCCTGTGCTTTGCCATTTCCTCGATATCAGCCTCTTCGCAGTCTTCAACTTCAGTCTCCTGATTAAACTCATGAGGGAGTATGGATACAACGTTGCAATTGAGGTTTATAGACGACACTCCATCAAAATCGAAATCATTTGTCATTCTATCCTCTTCTTTCCAGGAATTGGAGCGCATCTTTTCTTCTTCTTCTAAAATGTTTTCAGCTTCGAAGAGCCTGCGTTCCACCGGAGGTTTGTTTGACTTTGCCCCCTGGTGGGGGACTTGATTGCTACTAGAATCTCCAACTTCTCTTGGTCTGTATTCCTTTTGAGCCTTTTTTATTCTCTGATGCCTTCTCCACTCGGATCGGGACATAGGATTTTTTCCTTTGTAATTTTCCAGTCGATACGCCTCTCGATTTGGTTTTTGAAATTGCTTCCTATATACCATTGCAGTTCTTCCTCCTTGGTCCCAACTTCGCCATTTGTTGTTTCTTGCATTAGCTTGCACCCATCTATCCCTGGGTGCATCTGCAGGGACTTTGAATGTTACCCTTCGAGCTCTGGGGTGTGGGCTATCAGGCCTCTTCGTTGGAGTGCATATGTCGAAACCGTATAGGTTAGGACGCAACCCCTGAGTTTCTCGACCCATGTAGCAGTACACATGTTCGAATGATCTTGCCAGCATTTCATCATAGACTGCCCCACATCTGGGGCATAGTGCAACTTCAGTGTTCCCTTTGTGGCATCTGACCAAAAATCCTACTAAGCTTTCCTCCATCCTTGGGTACACTTTTAGTAAGGGATTTGGTTCTCTCCCTGGCCCCTGGGTGTTCCCATCTTTCGCGTCGAGCCCTTTCGAAGTTAGCTTCGACCCTTCGATTCAGCATGATCGAACACCTTGGACACATCCATTGTTTTCCACCATTCCTCTCATGGCAATTCCAAAGGTAGTCTTTGAGGCTTTCACCTTTTGGAGGAACTTCGATGCCCCCATTTTGCCTCGTCAGCCATGTCTCTAATTCGCCAAATTCAGACACTGGACGTCTGGCGCTGACCATGTTAACAACTGCTGGAGGAACTTCAGAGATTTGGATTTTCTGGAGTTTTATTCTGAGGTCTTCAGTGGCCTCACTGTTCTCTCCCTGCGACCCTTCATGTATCTCTGTCTTGGAAGATTCTTCAACATCAGTATTGAAGACTATATCATTATTTAGGCTCTCAGTAGCCTGCTTTCCATTGAACATTGTTTTGGTTTCCGCAACTTCGACTTCAGATGCCTCCACCATGTTGATATCTTCTAGCTCACAGAGGCTAGCGTCAGCAATGTTCAGGGGATTGGTATCGACCTTCATGTGACTCTTGGTCTTGTCAGCAAACTTCAACCTTCCATCTTTGATAGCATTTTGAATTAGATCCCTGAAAAGAAAACATTGTGAAGTTTTATGGCCTAAAAAACCATGATATTTACAAAAACCTCTTTTCTTCCGTTGTTCCAACGGGGGAATTTTGGAATTTGGAGGCAGTATCATTTGGCCATCTTTTACCAGTAAATCGAATATTTCATCACACTTGGTAACGTCGAATGTATAAGTTTTCTTAGGGAACCTATCATTCTTATCGTTTTCTATTGGATTTTTTCCATTTGCAGGGTTTAGCAATTTGCAGGCATAAGGTGGCGCTTCTTTTAACTCAGCTAAGTCTATTTCGACTTCTTCAGGGTTATACGAGTCATTAAAAGACTCATCATCAGCGTCTTCGGCTTCGACGTACGCTACCCTTTCCTTTTTATAACTTTTATTTGCTCTAACCTTTTCTACCTTCAAGCGTTCAACCTGTCGAACCCTATCTGCCAACTGGGCCATATCCCTAAGGTATTGGGTATCTAGTTTCTTTCTAATTGAATAATCTAGACCACCCGCAGCCATTTCGACTAGTTCATGCTCTGGGACTGTTGTAAAACACCTTGATTTCAACAGACGGAACCTACTCAAGTAATCATCAATTGGTTCTGTGAACTTTCTTTTAATACTGGCCAATTCTTTCAGACTTATCTTAGTTTGGCCTATGTAGAATTGTTCATGGAACAGCCTTTCTAAGTGTGCCCATGCATCTATTTAATTTGGTGGCAGGGTAGTGAACCAAATGAAAGCATTCTTTGTTAGCGAACTAGGGAAATATTTGATCCTTAGATCTTCGTTTCCTGCTAAGTCCCCTGCTTCTGTCAAATATCTAGCAATATGTTCCACCGTTGACTCGTTAGTTTCGCCTGAAAACTTTGTAAATTTGGGTACCTTAGTGCCCCTAGGCAACTCTGTCTGCATGATATAATCTGATATGGGGGATGTATAATTTGGACGTCGAAGTCCAGTACTAAGGCCATTATTGGCCATAACCCTTTCTATCATGGCAGTTAAGTTATTTTCTGTAGCCAGATTTTCTCTTCTGACTCTTTGGACAATCTCATCTGGATGCTCGTCCCTACCCACGATCCTTAATCTGGGTCTCTCTTCTTCCGTTTCCTGTCGAGCGGGAACGGTTCTTTGATTTGAAGCCTCTAAGTTAATTACTGGAGTTCTTTCGGTCATCTCTGTTCTTCGTGAGGGGCCTACATCTCTAGTGGCTGTCCTAGATGGTGGAACCACATCTTGTATACGTTCCAAAATGGGCCTCTCTTCTTGATTCGAAGGCTGTTTGTCTTTCCTTCTTGGTTGTGGCACTCCCATGAAATCTGCCATTCGATTCATTTGGGATGATATCTTTTGGAAAGTTTCCACATTATCCTGATTTGTATTAGCAATATTTGTCGCTAGTGGGTTCAAAATTGAAGCCAATTCTTTGGCCAAGACCCCTAACATATCATGGTTGCTTGCATCCATTTCTTGCCGAAATGCTGCTTGGTTATTTGTGGTAAAATAGGGCATCTGGGTAGAAAAACTAGTGTTGTGTGCACTTCGACCCACTGAACCAACATTCGGTGAAAACGTCGCATTGTTAGTTGTGGCATATGTGGGCCCTGCCCCTCGTACGCCTGTTCCAAATGGATATGGCATTCCGTATGGATTATTTGGCCTCCACTCGAAAGTAGAATTCGTGCCTTGACCAAACAAGTTATTTGCAGCATTTGTCGAGGAAAACGGTATTTCCTCTGCGCTTGTGGATGAAGGTGCGGTTGTCGATACTGAAACTGGAATAGTCCCTGAAGGTCCTTTAATATTTTCAGGCATAGCCTGGGAATTATCTGCAGGTCTCGATCCATTTGGACCCGGTGTATCCCGTGTTCCCTGACTAGAAGTCGAATTTGCCGCTCCTGATCCTGAACCTTGTGGGGGACCTTGGTCACCCCCTGCACTGGCCGTAACGACCATTTTCTTGTTGTACCTTCGTTTGGGAATCGGTTGTGCACTGTTCGTTAACTTACCGTTCCTAAGGTTCATACAAGGTCTTGATATTGTCTAGACAAAAATAAAACAATTGATTAAAACAATCTGCTTGACACGGTCCCACTGGGCGTGCCAATTTGTTTACGGTGATTTCCGGTAAACAACCGCTAGTCTTCCAAACTATAATAAATATGATTTGGTTACTCGCAGGATCGACTAGATTGATCCTAGGACACATAGTCAAAAAGATTGTTATCAATGGTCATTCGAACCATAGTCATGATTCGTCTTCGTTAATAAGAATTGTTTCAAATAAAACGAGTAATCTTGACAATCACTTGGTTATACGTAAGTATAATTTCAGTGAAAGGATAAGTAAAATAACATATGAAACGAAAGTATTGTTAAAGCGTAAAGAATCTTAAAATGCAGGAATATTAAATACTTCAAAAGTAAATGACATGAAAGTAAAAATACAGAAATGTAAATGGCAAGAAGTAAATGAAATGCAATAATACTGAAAGATACTTGAAAACGAAAGAGAATACACATGTATTAAAATGGTGGTGTCATACGTACATTTTCTCAGCGAACTCTTTCTCTTAACACTTGATACTTGAGTAATATGTGAGTGATTTGTACAAAATGAACACACAGAATCCTAACATTAAGATTCCTATTTATACTAATTTCGACCTTAACGGTCCTACGCTAATCTAATGCCACGTTTCAAATAAGAACTTCAGGGACGCCATGTAACACCCGTATATTTTAATTTTTAATTTAAATGGAAATTTAATTAATAATTAGAATTATTGGAGACTTGTAGGATTTAAGTGGAAAAGGATGGGTTATGGTGTTGGGCCATGTGTGATGTTAAGGAATGAGGGGGTGTTATGTTAGTAAAGGTCTTATTCCAATTAAAGTTTATTTTATAAAATAATAAGAATTGGGAATAAGGGAAAGGAACGTGAAAAGCAGAGCAGAAGAGTTGGAACACGAAGAACGTGAAAGAGGAGCAATGGAGGGAGAGACCAATCAAGAACTCTTGGCTAAGGTAAGGGGGGACTCTCCGGTTACCATCTATTATCGTGTTCTTAGATAATAATATTGATTAGGGATGTTGTTGAGTCAATTGGATTATATGATAGATTTAGGGATTTAGTCGAATTGTATGATGTTGATCCCTATGTTTGAATCCATGATATCTATGTTGTTTTGGTCCCAATTGATGCGTGATTGATGTATTATGAGGAGTTTTTCGTGTTGTTTGTGCATTCGATTTCCCTAGGTTCGTACTGGTATGAATTGGGTGAGTTTGGAATATGTAGAATGCTGTTTTCTGCAGGTTGGGGTTCCTGAAATCGCCGGTTCCCGCCGCGTGCACAGGGTTGGCGCCGCGAACAGGTGGGCAGAATGCCAGGAATTTGTGATACGCACAGGTCGCGCCGCGTACCTGTGTTGGCGCCGCGAAGGCGTACTTGTTTTCTCGCATCGCGCCGCGTCCATGAGTTGGCGCCGCAAACGTGTTTGTGTGGTTCAGGTCGCGCCGCGAACGTTGGTTGCGCCGCGTGCTGTAGCGAAGTTGTTTTCTTGGAAACGTTAAATGATGTGTAACTTTCGAACCGTAGGTCCGTTTTTAGTGTCGTTTCGAGCACGATGAATCTTATGAGATAGCCTACGTGTTTAAATGATGAAATGAGGTGTGAATCCAATTATTTTTTAAATATGATTTTATTTCTTGGTGAATGATGTATTGTACATATATGTGATGAGATGTGTTAAATACATGCTATGTTGAAATATTAATCATGTGACGATTTGCTTAATTGGATGGTGTATTGTTGACATATATGATGAAATGTGACAATATAAGATGTTGTTTTGAAAAACATTATGATGTGATGATTCGCTGAGAATTATATGATGTTGATTGAGTTGTGTTGGAATGATGTGGATACATGTGTGTTCTTCTTGTTAATGATGATGATTAATGTGGACACATGTATGTTATTTAATGATGATGATGATGATGATGATGATTGACTGTATTTGAATGATGCTAATGTATATAAACATACTTTGATGATGATAATGATATTGATGATGATGATGAAATGAGTATTTGACGATGTTACTCATTAGACTTGACGATGGTATAGTATGTTGTATATGTTGCATCCATTCATGTGCATTGATGATACTGTATCCATAAGGGTGTGTTGGATCAGTGAAGGGCATGATTCCCATTGTGTGGAATCGGTGCTGGCAGGGCCGTATTTGGATGATGTTGGATCGGTCATGGGTTATTCCCATTTGATGATGTTGGTACCACATGCATAGTGTCAGTTCATACATATGCATACTTTTATAACATGATTGGAAGTATTCCAGTGTTATAAATATTGATGATGTGTTGGTTGCGTGTTTGTTGAATTAATGTTGAGTATGATGTCTGTGTGAAAGATGTGTTCTGTTGATGTGTGTGTAAACGGTAGATGTTCCTGATAATCTGAATATGATGGAATTGGGTGAATAATATAACTATGATGTGTTGTTATTTAAGATGCAATAACATTTGTTAACTGTGATGAGACTCACCCTTACTGTTGATATTTTCAGATTGAGGATAGCTGCTTTCGACTTGGTGAGGATTAGCTCATAAGTCGGTTTAGTTGTTGTGTCGGTGTCATGCTCTGATAGATGTAACACTGGGGACGCGATGTTTTGAGTTCGATTATAACTCTATTGTTATTTTATTTGAAGTCTGATACATTAAGGATGTAATGTTGACTTGATGATTTGATTCCGCTGTGTAAACATGATTTTTATCTAATGAGTTATAATTTCAGATGTTTCAGTGAATGCATGACATATGCCGAACGTGTGTTTTCTTTTATTTTTGAATTGTGACACCCTTTGCATGTTTACTCTGATTTAATTTTGATAATTGTCGTGGGGTATTAGAGGGGTGTTACAATAGTGGTATCAGAGCAGGTCGGTCCGTCCGGCCAATTGTTGAGTCAGTTGAGTTGCGCGACAGTTGTATATTGTCGGCATTTTATTCCTTGGTACGCGACATGTGAGTGAATCACTGTCGGTACTTGGTTGTTTGTTGCAAGTGTTGGATTGAAACAAGTGGGGGAGAAGCTCCGCTTCTCGGTTATGTTTCAGTTGCAAGAAGATTGATTCAGTAGGCTGTTGTTGGCAACAGTGCGAGAGTTGTCGGAGTTTGTTGTTTTCCGAATTGAAGGTGACTTGGAATTAAGACTTCACTGGGAATTGAGTTGGAACATCTTGAAGGAAGATGATTAGAGGTAATTGACAGTTATTGTAAGAGAAGGAAATTGGAAAGTTGCAATGTGTCAGCTCTGCTGGTGTGCTGCGAAGCTGTCAGTTGAGTAGCCTTACGACTCAGAAGAGGTTCAGCTGCAAGTTTGCGAAGAGGATTGATGTAGTAATGTTCCAGAAATTGCGCTTCGGCGATGGGAAGTGTTGCTCAAGTTATAATGATGTTTGGAAGTAAAGAGATATGATAAGGGGCTGTTTGGAATGTGACAGAGTTGAAGAGAATGAGTTTTGGAGAGAGATTTTCGTAAGCAAAACGCAGGAAAATTGCTGAATAGCTGCGGAACTTCGAAAATTCATAACTGGAGTTCTAGACATCCGAATTGAGTTCCGTTTGAAGCGTCGGAAAGCTAACGAGATGAACTTTGTTATAAAAATGGTTGCAGCAGCTGTAACATAATTAATTGTGACAGGATGACGTTGGAAGGAGGCGAAGTTACGGTTACTCTTGCTCTTATAACTAGACTTGTTTATTGGTACTGCACGGGATGTCAGTGTCAGTGTTGAATGGATCGAAGGAATACTTGGAAGGTTTTTTTGAGAAGTAATTTTAAGAATTGAATTTACCAATTGAGGAGTTTTGGATATATCGTATAGAGTGTCGCTGCATGATGTCAGTGTTGCATTTTTCGGGCAATGATTGGAAAATTCATATCTTGAGTTCCGAGTGTCGGATTAATGTGCCGTTTGAACCTACGAGGAGGAGGGATTGTGTTCTAATTTATGGAAGAGTTATAAATACAGTAGAGTGACCCTATGAGGAAAGGTTCTGAAGTCGGTTATGGAAGCGTGAAACTTGTTGAATAAGAATGCCTACTACCGCGATTGTTTGAAACGACGTGGAGTAGAACATGTTGTTGATGAATAAGTCGACGAGATGTTCGGTCACAAAGATGATTTGAATACCGATGGATTTTAGTGAATGAGTAAATTAGTAGTAAAGGTGAAGTAAAACTTTAGAACCCTTGGAATCGTATTTGCGATGGCAAAGTAACGATAGTATAAAAGAAGAATTGTAGGGAATTCCTAACATTTGTTGACGTGAGGAAGACTTTGTTGAGATTCCAAGTGGGATGATATTTGGACGTGAAGGATGTAATAGAATTTGGATTAAAACACGAGTTATGAATGTTGTCTTGGTCTTGCAGGTTAATTGTATGGTTCAAAATTCGAAGTGTTTAGTGATCATAAGAATTGAAGTACCTCTTTGATCCTAAAGGGCTTAATATGAAGCAGTAGAGATGATTAGAGTATATTTTTTTGGATTAGGATTTTGGTTTGAATTACCATCCTAATGAGGAAAATGTTGTGCTATTGTGTTACGTAAGAAGTCTTTAAAATGTCGGTGCTAATGATGAATGAGCTGGATTTAATTGGACAATTTAGAGACTTGAGTTAGTATGTGAAGGCACTCCTAATAGTGTTAGATTGAGTATGCTAGAAGATGACTAGTGGTATTCTTGACGAGATTAGAGAAGGTCAGAAAGATGATGTTGAGTTGATCGATAGGTTGACATTGAATTACCAAAGTAAAGGCGGTGAATTCAGAATCGACGAAAACGATGTAATGAGGTTGAGTGATTGGATTTGTGTAACTGATGTTTTGAGCTTCAGAAGGATATTCTAGAAGGACACTATTATGTAGTAACGACGGTTTATGCTTAAATATGATTTTCAACTAATATTGACAAATTTAGGACTTGATCACCCTAAATCTCTTGTTGGTAGTAGATGGAATCATATAGAAGAGATAAGCTTGTTTTGTTACCTTAATGGTTTAAGATGTGATGAATACTAAGCCGTGAGAATAATCACTCACTATGTTGTGTGAACTTATGAAGAATTGAATATGAAAGAGTGCAATATGATGGACAAATGACTTAAGACAAGTAATCAGAGTCGCGCAGCGAAAGTGTGATGTGGAGTGGTGTTATGAGTACTACTCGCGGGAAGTAAGGAATTAATATGTCGGAAGCCTACATAGAGAATATGTGTTGATCCATATGTTGGGTTTAGAATCCAGTGGATGTAAGGATGTCGTGTCGGAGAATTATAACTCTTTTGAATAATTGCCGAGATGATGAATATGTTATTACGGTTGTACGTAGTTAACGAGTATGTATTCGGCGAAATTAAAAACGAAGAGTTGATGCTATATGATGTTGTAATGATTTTGTGTTGTTATTGAGGTGATATTGTAAATTCCAGACATTATGAGGAATTATGCGCTACGAAGGGAGAGATTGATTTAATTTTTAAGAAGAGAGTGGGACTCAGCTGAGCTATTTGGTAAGCAATGGTATATTGAGGCTGATGAGCGTGATTATAATTACTTGTGTGTACTTATTCTGATGGTTAGGATGTTTAAATAGAGGAAGTAAATCAGGAATTGGTTTTCGTTGGGTGCGAGTAAGGATTTCTAAGTGGTAGATTAGTACCATGAATGATGAGGAATGATTCTTGGACGAATGAGTAAAGAGAGTCGGAATCGGGAGAAACTCATAAAGCTATTTAGTATAGATGATTGTGATGAGTAATCAAAGTAATGCGGAAAAGCGGAATGTAACGTGCTGGATAATTAATGGTGTGACTTGAGGGGAGTCAGATAGTTGGAATTCAATAGTATAGGAATGTTGTTATTGAGTTTCTTGAGGGGAGCGGTTGGTGAAAAATGTAAGTATTACATTATCACTCAGATGGAAAAGTGTGTCTAAGGTTGGTGTGTCTGGTAGATGAAATGCATTACTGCATTGTTGATCAAGTGTGATCATACTACGGATTGTGTAATTGTATTACTCAGTTGTTGAGCGTATTGTATAGGTTATACCTCAATGTTCTATTGTAGTTAACCTTTTGGAGATATAATGAGTGGTATACCTTTGAATGGTCAAATGCGACGTAAGAACTGAGATTTGAATGTATGAAACATGTTTCCTGTTGGTTATGTCAGATGGATTTTGAGGATTGACCGATGGTAATGTTAATTGGGATGCTGGAGAGTCAGGTGGAGGACTCTTATACGAGCTGGTTACTTGAGGTATGTTTTCGAGGACGAAAACTCTTTTAGTGGGGGAGAGTTGTAACACCCGTATATTTTAATTTTTAATTTAAATGGAAATTTAATTAATAATTAGAATTATTGGAGACTTGTAGGATTTAAGTGGAAAAGGATGGGTTATGGTGTTGGGCCATGTGTGATGTTAAGGAATGAGGGGGTGTTATGTTAGTAAAGGTCTTATTCCAATTAAAGTTTATTTTATAAAATAATAAGAATTGGGAATAAGGGAAAGGAACGTGAAAAGCAGAGCAGAAGAGTTGGAACACGAAGAACGTGAAAGAGGAGCAATGGAGGGAGAGACCAATCAAGAACTCTTGGCTAAGGTAAGGGGGGACTCTCCAGTTACCATCTATTATCGTGTTCTTAGATAATAATATTGATTAGGGATGTTGTTGAGTCAATTGGATTATATGATAGATTTAGGGATTTAGTCGAATTGTATGATGTTGATCCCTATGTTTGAATCCATGATATCTATGTTGTTTTGGTCCCAATTGATGCGTGATTGATGTATTATGAGGAGTTTTTCGTGTTGTTTGTGCATTCGATTTCCCTAGGTTCGTACTGGTATGAATTGGGTGAGTTTGGAATATGTAGAATGTTGTTTTCTGCAGGTTGGGGTTCCTGAAATCGCCGGTTGGCGCCGCGTGCACAGGGTTGGCGCCGCGAACAGGTGGGCAGAATGCCAGGAATTTGTGATACGCACAGGTCGCGCCGCGTTCCTGTGTTGGCGCCGCGAAGGCGTACTTGTTTTCTCGCATCGCGCCGCGTCCATGAGTTGGCGCCCCGAACGTGTTTGTGTGGTTCAGGTCGCGCCGCGAACGTTGGTTGCACCGCGTGCTGTAGCGAAGTTGTTTTCTTGGAAACGTTAAATGATGTGTAACTTTCGAACCCTAGGTCCGTTTTTAGTGTCGTTTCGAGCACGATGAATCTTATGAGATAGCCTACGTGTTTAAATGATGAAATGAGGTGTGAATCCAATTATTTTTTAAATATGATTTTATTTCTTGGTGAATGATGTATTGTACATATATGTGATGAGATGTGTTAAATACATGCTATGTTGAAATATTAATCATGTGACGATTTGCTTAATTGCATGGTGTATTGTTGACATATATGATGAAATGTGACAATATAAGATGTTGTTTTGAAAAACATTATGATGTGATGATTCGCTGAGAATTATATGATGTTGATTGAGTTGTGTTGGAATGATGTGGATACATGTGTGTTCTTCTTGTTAATGATGATGATTAATGTGGACACATGTATGTTATTTAATGATGATGATGATGATTGACTGTATTTGAATGATGCTAATGTATATAAACATACTTTGATGATGATAATGATATTGATGATGATGATGAAATGAGTATTTGACGATGTTACTCATTAGACTTGACGATGGTATAGTATGTTGTATATGTTGCATCCATTCATGTGCATTGATGATACTGTATCCATAAGGGTGTGTTGGATCAGTGAAGGGCATGATTCCCATTGTGTGGAATCGGTGCTGGCAGGGCCGTATTTGGATGATGTTGGATCGGTCATGGGTTATTCCCATTTGATGATGTTGGTACCACATGCATAGTGTCAGTTCATACATATGCATACTTTTATAACATGATTGGAAGTATTCCAGTGTTATAAATATTGATGATGTGTTGGTTGCGTGTTTGTTGAATTAATGTTGAGTATGATGTCTGTGTGAAAGATGTGTTCTGTTGATGTGTGTGTAAACGGTAGATGTTCCTGATAATCTGAATATGATGGAATTGGGTGAATAATATAACTATGATGTGTTGTTATTTAAGATGCAATAACATTTGTTAACTGTGATGAGACTCACCCTTACTGTTGATATTTTCAGATTGAGGATAGCTACTTTCGACTTGGTGAGGATTAGCTCATAAGTCGGTTTAGTTGTTGTGTCGGTGTCATGCTCTGATAGATGTAACACTGGGGACGCGATGTTTTGAGTTCGATTATAACTCTATTGTTATTTTATTTGAAGTCTGATACATTAAGGATGTAATGTTGACTTGATGATTTGATTCCGCTGTGTAAACATGATTTTTATCTAATGAGTTATAATTTCAGATGTTTCAGTGAATGCATGACATATGCCGAACGTGTGTTTTCTTTTATTTTTGAATTGTGACACCCTTTGCATGTTTACTCTGATTTAATTTTGATAATTGCCGTGGGGTATTAGAGGGGTGTTACACGCCATCTGTAATTTAGACAGTTACGAAACCGTCTTCGAATTTCAAATCTTCCCGCCTGAGTCCTTCTTCGACGCGTGGCAGTGTATTTTAAAAACACTACGAAAACACGCTAAGTAGTAATACTTGAACATATTTCATAAATTTTATCTAAGTCCTCGAAGACATACACTTCTACTAGCTTCAGTATTCATTATCTTCATAACGAACTTAGAAGTCTTCATTCTCGAAGCATGGCCATCAGGAGCCATTCTTTTATTTTTAAGGGATGGTCATCAGTAACCATCTTTCCTTCGAATTTTTACTTCTTCGAAGAACCAAATTTATAAAACGAAATCTTCAGCTAACACATGCATGCCAACCACTTCTGCACAAGCAACACCTAGCAACTTTGAATGTGTTGACATGTCCAGCATGCAGTTTGTTACCGTTTAAGCCTCATCACTATATATACTACCATGGCCTCTGCATATTTCTCACCACCTTCACTCATCTACTCTCACAATAATCATTTTGCTTTCAAATTCCAGATTTCCAGTGTTCAACCATGTCTCTCTTAACAATGGGTGATACGCACCGAGGAACCCCCGAGAACATCGAATCCTATGTAAG
This sequence comes from Vicia villosa, assembly GCF_029867415.1. Lineage (NCBI taxonomy): Eukaryota > Viridiplantae > Streptophyta > Magnoliopsida > Fabales > Fabaceae > Vicia > Vicia villosa. The sequence goes on along the minus strand of NC_081186.1, from coordinate 29,142,075 downwards.
TATTTTACTATTACGTTAATAACATACATCTGTCTATGATGAAATAATTGAATACTTATGCATACATAATTATTTTCAGGACGCTTCCCGTTTCCGGACTCGTAGTCACTCGATCATTGCTCAGGACGACCGCATAAGACCCTACTTGGACGTTGCTGGTTTCAGACCGATTAGCACCATCGTTGAGGCTTCCATTGATCACAAATTTGTTCTGGCCTTGTTAGAATGCTGGAGGCCGGAGACACACACTTTCCATCTTCCAACAGGGGAGTGCACCATCACCCTGGAGGATGTTCATATGTTACTAGGCCTTCCAGTTGACGGTAAGACAATTAATGGTTGTGTGATGCAGGCAAATTCCCTATGCTTTCAGGCATTGGGCATAGACTTGATAGAGGGACAAGTTGGTGCTAGGGGACAGGGTATTAACCTTAAGAGGTTAAGGGAAAATTATGATAATTTTCGGTTGGATGATGCGTCTCCCCAAGAGACCATACTTCAGAAAACCAGGTGCTACCTTATCTTGCTAATTGGAAACGTTTTGTTTCCAGATAGTACTGGTAACACTGTTAATTTTATGTATCTTCGTTTATTAATGGATTTTACTAGAGTTGGTCTATATAGTTGGGGGTCTGCAGTGCTGGCTACGGTGTACCAATCCATGTGCAAGAACGCAAGATACGATTCTTGCACATTCTATGGATGTGCTTTGTTGGTGCAGGTGTGAGGGTGGTGGAGGATGCCTATAATGGCCCCGATTAACAAAGCCAGTTGGACCTTTCCTGTGCAATGAGGTAAGTTTTTAATATACCATATTTTTCATGCAGAATTAGTGGATTATGATTTACTCTAACTAAAACATTTAATTTGCGTTTTAGATTTTGCGTGAAAAAAATGGACTTCACAAAAAATCCACGGTCAAATATCACAATGTACCGCCAGCTGATTGATCACTTAGGACCCGAACAAGTATTATCTCTAATCTTTTGCTCTTTTATAAGTGTATTTTTTATAAATATTTTCCCAAAATAATGTATAACTCTTATGCATGCAGTTTATATGGAGACCGTATCTCAATTGCGACCATGAGCCTAGAGCTGCAGATGCAGCCATTTGGACTACAACATGTTGCCTGATCCGGTACAACATCATCGAAATGCATCATAGTGACCCGGTCAAGCTACAGTTTGGAATGCGTCAAGGTATACCCGACCCTCCAGTTGACTTGGGAGTGTGGCACCTCAGACGAGTCAATCATCAGTGGAGTCACCAAAACTGGAAGGATTACGCACCCGAATGGCGCCAGATGTGGAAGGACCGTCGCTAATTTCTCCTCAACTTCCCCGTGAGTGATCATGAGATGAAACCGTCCGCCGAGTACATGAGTTGGTACCGTACGGTTACCACCCCTAACTTGTTTATTTCAGATCCGTTCTACTTAATAGACCCCCGTGCTCACAACTGCATCCTACCCCAACAACAACCTGAAGAGGAACAACGACAACAATAACGGCAACAACAACGGCAACAACAACAACTACATCAGCAAAAACTACAACGAGAACAAAAACAAAATCAGTACACCAACCAACAACAAAATTTGTTCCATACTCCATCCCGTTCTGCCCGCAACTACCGACAACCAAATCTGTTCCAATTGTAACACCCTGGATTTCCGCTTACCCCGCAGGGCTTCCGGCCTACCAAGCATGTCACCAGCTTAATCAATAATCCCCCCTAGGTCCGCTTATCGGCTGCCCAGGAAATATTGTTTTTGCCTCCCGCAGGAATCGAACCACGTACCTAGGGGTTAAGTACGAATTCATAGACAACGACCAACAAAACAACCCACTTCCAGGCCCAGTTACATAGACCCAGCAAGAAGCACGAAGGGGAAGGGGTAGGGGTGGTGCTAGGCTTCGCGGCGGCATCAACGAACGCGGTAAACGTGTGATAACAAGACCTTCGTGCGGAACAGATGGCTATCTTGGTGATGGACGCCATTAAGCATTTTGTTGTGTTTTCTTTAATCAATTGTTGTCGATGTATCGTTTCTTTAATCAATTGTTGTCGATGTATCCTTTCTTTAATCAATTGTAACTGATGTATTGTTACTTCCGATTTTTATATATAGGCCGTTGTTTCGTTTTTTATTACCAAATGTCAATATACGTTTTCTACATTAAATTATAAAAACTAAAAAAAAAATTTGAAAAAAAAATTATATATAAGCACTTACCTAATAAAAAAAATTTGAAAAAAAAAATGAAAACAAAAACCCTAACACTTATGCGGCAAATGGTTTGGCGATTAGGGAAAAAGCATGACCTAATGCGTCATTCCATTTGGCGCCAACTCTTAGAATATTAGGGTTAGCCATTTCAAATGGCGCATGCACCCTAATTTTACACATATGCGCCATTTCAATTGGCGGATCCACTTCACCGGGTGACCAAACCTAGACATTTTGGTAAATAATTTGAAAACATGGTTTTGTTTTGTAATTTTTTTATTAAACCTGGTTATTTAAATTTTTTTGTTAAATTGTGGGCTTTGGCTAATATGCAAAAGGATTTACTTATGCACCATGCATAAGCCTACATAAGTCATTGGATCATGTTTTTAATACAGTATTGAGTGGTGAGTATTGAGTATTGAGTAATAACAATTGATGTCTAGAATTTGATCCAAGGGTTCATAATAATCTATGCATGGTACGTAGATTTTTTATTTATGCACAGTAAGTGCACCCTAAATTGTGGTTGGAAGAGGTCCTTCAACAATAACTTCAATATATTTTTTTTGACATTTAAAAATTGTAATATACATGCGTGACTCATGGGAAGAAAATAAGACAACTCAATTATATAAAACATTTTGTCCTTTATATTATTAATTAATTAGATTAGTATCCTTAATGCTGTTTTAGTCTATGTTTTAAAATTTAGATCGGTTGGTCATTTGTCGGACTACATAAAATTAAACGATATTTATGAAATAAAATTTTTAACATAAATTTCATAATTATAAAATGGGTCTTGCTAACAAGTGCCTTCAGGGCAATGGTTAAGCATTCTAAAAAAAAAATTTATAAAAATTTTAATATTTTAATTTTCAAGGCATTAAATACGCATATTACCGAGATGTTACTATTTTAAAGTTTTAACCATTGCCCTGAGGATACTGGTTAGCATTTCCCTTATAAAATGTACAAAATAAAACTTTATACAATTATTCATTCGAATAAATTAAATAACAATATTACATGAAGTTTAAAGTTTCAAACATAATAAACTTTAAATATTTTTAGAAATTAAAAATGTATCTCAATTATAAAATATAATAAAATTAAAAAAAAACAAATTCAAATTATAACAATATTGTCGCTACTGCGAAAAAAACAACAGAATCGTCACTGAATTTTATTTATTCCAATAATAGAAAGGAAATATCCAACAAATCTCAAACATGGAATGAATGGTCTCGCAACCAAGAGAATGGTACGAAAGTCGATTACGCAGGAGGAAGGTATTAGTACCCCTCACGTCTGTAGTACTCTAAGGGATCCATTTTTGTTGTTTCTGATCAAAGGATGTGAAAAATCTAATGCTTACTTGCTAAAGAGAATACATGATATGAATTATAAAAGGAAAATAAAATGTTTTAAATAATTGAGCTCGCAAAGATTGTTCGAATCATGTACCTACGTATCTCTAATGTGCAATAGAGAAATCAGAGTTCCGTAGTTCTTCCCAACAATTTCTTTTTGTTTGTTTGATTTTTTAATAGGCGATATTAACGTTCGCACTCTAGCATTAGGCATGACCTTCGATGCGGTCGAGTGGTGTCAATGGTGAGCAATTCACCTTGGTGATACATTGAAAGAAGGAGAAGATGCAAACTAGAAAAGTTTGTTACGGGAAACGGTTAAGCAATAATAATATCTTCTATCATTTATTGGCAAAAATAGATTATATCCAACTATATATATGAACCAGGTAAAACCAAGTAATGTGTGTGGCTGATAATAGCTTATATAACTACCCACGTGGCGTCCTATTAGAGGCTAGAGAGAGGTAAATATAAAATACTATACAAAGCTATATTAACAGCCCTTCTCAAGTTGGACTTTGGATGTTACAAAGACCTAACTTGCCCAAGGTAGTCTTCAAGGCTAGAGAATGAAGTGACTTAGTTAACATATCAGCCAGTTGAACATGTGTGGAAATGGGGAGTAAATGAATGAGTTTGGACTGTATTTTCTGACGCAAAACATGATAGTCCAGCTCGATGTGCTTGCTACACTCGTGAAAAGTTGGATTGTGAGCCAAGTGAATGGCAAACCGACTGTCACAGAAAATGGATGCACGCTGTGAGAAATCAACTAGAAGTTCACGAAATAATACTGTAACCATTGAATTTCACATGTAATGGAAGATAAAGCTCGGTATTCTGCCTCAGTAGAAGACCTTGAAATAGTGTACTGCTTTTTAGATTTCCAACATAGAACAGAAGAGCCTAACATTACACAATAGCCAGGTATTGATTTTCTAGTATCAGGGCATCTAGCCCAATCTAAATAAGCAAAACCTATTAATTTCAGTGGACTAGATGCAGAGAAGAGTAAACATGTAGTAAGAACAGATTTAAGATATCTCAAAACACGATTTGTAGCTTGAAAATGTGGTAGCCTGGGTTGGAACGTGAATTGGCTCAAATGTTGCACTGCATAAGATATATATGGTCTGGAGTTGGTTAAGTAGATCGACCTACCAATCAATCTTCTATAAGATGTAGGATATTCCAATAAGGGATCCTCATTGATAGAGAGTTTGAGATTTGGATCAAAGGGAAATAAGGATGGCTTACCAGCCAAAACACCAACATCCTGCATCAATTCTAGGGTATATTTTCTTTGATTTAAAGAAATTCCATCTGTGGATCTAGCAATATCAAGGCCTAGAAAATATCTCAACTATCCAAGATCTTTAATCTTGAACTGTTGGTCCAAAAGGTGTTTTACCTGTTTAATCTCTGCTGTAGAATTCCCTGCCAATACTATATCATTAAATAAACCAATTGAGCAGTGAAATTCTGTGAATCAGATTTGACATACAATGAGTAATCAGCTAAAGACTGATGGTAGCCAAGAGAGATTAAGAATGCAGATAATTTTGAGTACCACTGTCTAGTGGCTTATTTTAAGCCATATAACGACTTCTGTAGTTTGCAAACCTGGGAAGAAGGGACACCAGATAAGTTAGGTGGAATATGCATATATACCTCCTCATGTAAATCCCCATGTCAAAAAGCATTAATGACATCCAATTGTTGTAAATGCCAACCCTTAATGGCTGCAAGGGAAAGTAAAACTCTAACAGTGGTGAGTTTAGCAATAGGGGAGAATGTATCAAAGTAGTCAACACCTTCCATTTGAGTAAAACCTTTTGCAACTAGTTGGCTTTGTATATTTCAATAGATCCATCACCTTTGTGTTTGGCTTTATAAACCCACCTACAACTTATATGAATTTTCCCAGGTGGAAGATCAACCACTATCCAAGTTTAACTCAACATTCATGGCATTAATCAAACAATCGTGTTTGACAGCTTGGTTATATGTTTTAGGTTCAGAGATGGCTGAGATATAACAGCAAAATTGTTTGTAGGACGGAGAGCATTGGTCATAAGATAGGACAAATGAGAGATGATAGAGAGTAGATTGATTGTGTGAAGGAGAAATAGCTGGATTTTGTTTTTTAGTGAAAGAGTGATAGAAATGGTAATCAGCTAAATAGCTAGGTGAATTAGATGTTCTAGTGGATGGTCTAATGGGAGGATGAGACTCAGCTATGGCTGAATGGTTATTGAACCAGGAGATAAAAGGGATTGGTCAGGAAGTGAACTATTGGGTAAAGGGGATTGGTTAGAAAAGGTGTTGGATAAAGGAGATTCTGAGTTCTCTAGGGAAGCGCGGCTAGGAATAGAGGTAGAACTGCTGAAAGATGACCCGACAATAGGAGAAAAAGGTATATGTGTAGTTGTACTGGGAGTTTGGCTAGGGTTTGAATGTGATTCAGTAGATGAAGAATTTTTATCTGCAGGATTAGATAGATCAATAGAGATGGGAGAATGTTGGATAATAGCACGATCATCATAAATGGGAGGGGATTGAGGGGTATATGTTTATCAGTTGGATTGGACTGATGTGGTTGGAAAGGGAAGTGGTGTTCATAGAAAATCACATTCCTAGACACAAATATATTGTGATGTGTAAGGTCATATAGAATGTAACCTTTGGTTCCATCCTTGAATCCTAGAAACACGAATTTCCTAGCTCTAGGGTAAAATCTTGTTCTACGTAATTATATGGTTGCAGCAAAACTCGGACAGCCAAAAACTTTAAAATGGACTGTAGAGGGTGGTTGATTATATAACAGTTCATAAGGACATTTTAGTTTTAAAATAGGAGTAGGCAATCTATTAATAATATGTATAGCATGTTGTATACATAAATTCCACGTGTTAAGGGGGATGTTAGAATGGAACAACAATGTCTTGGCTATATTTAAGATATATTGATGCTTTCTCTCAACCACCCCATTTTGTTGGGGTGTTTCAACACATGATTTCTGATGATTGACACCTTTAGAGGAAAGAAAATCAAATAAGGAAATAAATTTAGTCCCATTATTTGACCTCAAACATTTAAGGGAAGTATTAAATTGATTTCTATATAGGCCATGAACTGAATAATGCTTGTTTTAGTTTGATCTAGTTTTGAGGAAAATAGTCCAGGTGTATCTGATGTTGTCATCAACCAGAGTTAAAAAGTACTTATGGCCTAATATTGAAATGGTGGAAAAGGACCCCAAACATCAACGTGTAGAATTTCAAAAGGAGCATTTGTTTTAGTGTTGCTAAAGGTAATCTCTTTTGTTAACCAAAATGGCAAGAATCACAAGGTATATCATTATTACAGTGTAGGAACAAAGGGAAAAACTTCGGAAATATTTTGTAAACCTACATAAAAAATATGGCCGAATCTTAGATGCAAGAGATTACAAGGGTTTTGAGCAAAAGATTGATAAGCACGAGGATGAATAGATGAATCAAAGACATAAAGCCCTCTTTGGAGTTTAATTGTACCAATAATTTCCTTGGAATGATTTTACATAATTTTGCAGGAATTATCAGTAAAATGAACAGAGCAGTTATTACTTTTAACAAGTTTAGCAATGGCTATCAAATTAACACGGAAGTTAGGAATATACAGAACATTGTGCAAAGTTAAGGCATAAGAACTAACAATACTTCCAGAAATTGAAGAAGTCACTTGTGAACCATCTAGTAAACTAATATGAATGTCTATAATGGATTTGTAAGATAGAAAAAAAGCAAGATCAAAGGCAATATGAAATGTAGCATCAGTATCAAGGATCCATAGTGTTGTACCCCAATTTTTGACCGTTGAGATACCACCATATTTCCAAACATTAGGATCATCATTATCATCAGTATCATCATTATCATCATGCATATATCATTTGTGAACCCAAAAATACAAAAAATTGTTGTTTGTTGCTTGTGTCCTAAGACAGGAGACTGACCAAGAGGAGACTGAGCAAATTAGAGTTTTGAGGCCCACAAGGAAGTCCAACATTATCCTATGTTCAAAGGGTTCTACCATCAATATCTAAGTCCAAGGATAGCCTAATTCAAGATCAACAACTTTCAAGATCACCTAAGGCCCCAAATTAGGGTTTTGACCTAATTCCACTAGAGGGTTGACTTTTAATCACGATATGGCTCCAAGGCTCAAAACATGATTAAGGGCATCCAAATCAACATTATAATCCATTCACATCATTCATTTGAAGATGAGAGCTTGATTCATATGAAATCCATAAAATTGCCGTTCATTCGGAAAAGTCAACTGTATGGGTCAACCTTTGACTTTTGAGAAAAATGGTCAACCATGAACTTTTAAGGATTCAAATCATCATCATATAGCTATTGAAGACATTTGACCAAGAGAAATCAATAAAATTCATCAAGAATCAAAAAGTCAACAAAAGTCAAAATTAGGGCTTTTAAGTGATTTTGACCTCATTTTGAGAACTTCAAATTTTGCCTACACACTCAAAAAGCTCCCAACATGAAAGTTGTAGATCTTAATCAAATAAAAAACTTTCTCTACTCATGGTTTCATAAAAAATGATTATTTTGAGAGATATGGAATTTTGAAGATTATGTTCAAAAAACTTCGAGAAATTTTAAGTGTTTTCACTTAGATTTTTCTTAACTTTGTGGCCATTTTTCTCCATGATCCCAAAAGAGTTTGAGAAAACTTTTAACAAGTGAATTGAAGTATGTAGTAAGGGCTTTCCAAAGAGATCAATACCATGAAAATCCATGGCTTGAGCTAAGAGATATGATTTTGCAAAGAAGGCTACATGAGCACTTGAAAAATGAAGATGAACATGAAGAACAAGTTTAAATTTGGTTTTGTAGCGGTGAAATTGGTGAGACTAGAGTCATGGGAAAACTTAGCTCATTTTAAACAGAGTCGTCACCGCGCTTTATTGTTTCCAAAAAGGAATGGGTGAAAGAGCGAATATAATCCACAAAAGTTTTTAAAATCAAAACTAATAAAATTATCAGAGTTCTAGCTACGGAGGGTTTGTTATACAAGGGGAAGGTTTTAAGCACCCCTCATATCCATGGTACTCCATGGGAACCTATTTGTTTTTGTGTTATTGTCTTTTGTTATAAATATCCTTTTTTTGAAAATCCTATGTGAAAAACACTTGTTTGAAATAGAGGGTGGGGATGGGAAGAGAATTTTTTGAAAGTGAGCTCGATAAGATATCGCATCTTAGGCCTACATACCCCTTAAGTGCAATAGGGAAGTCAGAGCTTATGTAGTTCCTCTTTTAAAAAGGAAAAAGTGGGGGCCAAAGTGGCCAAAATCTTTTTGGGTGTGAGCTTTAAAATACAAACAAGTTTTTTTAAAAGAGGGTTAAGCTTTAAAATACTTAACAAATTTGAAAGGAGATTAGGCTTTAAAATACCTAATAAGTTTAAAAGGTTAAGCTTTAAAATACTTAACAATTTTGGAAAAGGAATTAGGCTTTAAAATACCTAATAAGTTTTAAAAGGTTAAGCTTTAAAATACTTAACAGGATTAAAACAAAAGGGACCAAACTTTAAAATACAAGGTCAATGGGTTAAGAGAAGTTTCACTGGGAATAATTCATCTCTTAACACCAAGGTTTAAAAACAAAGGACCAAGTTTTAACAAGATCAATGGATTAAGAATAGTTTCACCAGGAATAATTCTATTCTTAATACCAAGGTTTCAAAACAAAAAGGGGTTTGGTTAAGCTTTAACCATACTAAACCATAAACAAGTGAAAATCTTTAACAATACTTAGCACAAAAATAAAAGAGATTGGAAAAGAATTTAAGTACCTAGACAATTTAGTCAATATCGTTCCCATCCTTTGGATAAAACATCAAGCTTAAACAATTAACAATAAATACCTCATGTGTGTGTGTGTGATATCATGTGGCACAAGAACAAACAAGTGAGTATGATAATCAATAAGTAAGAGAGATGTATGTATCTAAACCCTTGGATTCAAACTCATGTATGAGTGATGAATGATTAGTATGATGCATAAAGATTGGGTTAGATAAACAAAAGATATAAGAGATGATAATTAAATAACAATTAAGTACAAAGCATGGATTAAAATCAACAAGTATGTACAATAAACATGGATAAACAAATATCAACATGTTGCAAATTTTTTGGTTAGGGTTTTAAACCTAAGGTTTTTTTAATTAGGGTTAAACATAAACACCTAAACCTAATCAATTTTAATTGTTAAATACCAATTTCTTTAAGAGAAATGGTCTAAGGGTACATGAATAAGTCAAAGACATTCTAATCTAACCCTAAACAATTATTAACAAAACATTCATAAAGTCCTACAAAAGAAATAATCAAAACAAACAATTTTTGGTTGATTTTTCAAAGATAAAAGAACATGTTTTTAATTAATTTTATAATGATGATAAAATAAGTATTTTTGGGATTTTTTAACATGGTATTAAAATACACTAATTGAATAAAACACACAAAAAAGAAGGGATTAAAAAAGTTAATTTACCTATTTTTTATGATTTTCCAAAGTTTAATAAAAAACTAATAAAACTAGTTATAAAAAAGAAGGGAATGTGGGAGCCAAGGCTTGAACCCACGCACCCTTAGTCAAGGGCCAAAACAACCACCACTAGGCTAGAGCATGTGAGTTGACAAAGAGATGCATTCAGTTCAATATATATGAAAAATTTTCAGAATAGAAAAATGCAAAAAAGTAAACAAAAGTCTGGGACGAGGGGGATTCGAACCCCAGACCTGTGGGTCATGAGCGCTTTAAGTGGGAGAGTGGTAACCAAGTGTGCTGAATGATTTAGTAGTTAGTGCAATCACTCTAATTACTTTTATTTTAAAATGCACGCCAAAAATGAAGTTTAAAACTTCATCTTCTACCTTGCGCCAACAGCAACAACAATGGCCAAATTTCAAACTCACTCAAAACTTAATCATTTTTTACAAAATAAAGCACTAACATGATCAGCATGACACCATGAAGCTAGCCATATAATTAAATATCATTTATTCAACCGAAAACATGTTAATTTCTGGAAAACGAATAAGAACCCTAAAAAATCAAATTCAAATTAAATGCTTAAAACACACAATCAGGCCCTAAAAGCTTAGGGCTTTCCTTCCCTACATAATTCTAAACAGAATGGTAACAAGAAATGCAACAATTGATGCCCTTACCACCAAGCTCGAGTTCAGAAAATATACCTCGGAAAATGGAGGTTGAATTCGTGCCTGGAAGTGTCACAGAAGTGCTTGATCAATCTGGATAGCTTTAATACCTTCCAATGAAGCAATATGGGCAATTAGAATGCTTTGAAAGTGCCTGCAAGTTCAAACTCGATTCCACATACAAAGAAAAAAGTTATGGCTGGATCTTTAATGAAACGTTGTTACAGATCCAAAACAGATGTTTGGATAGCTTCTATATGTGATATAGAAGCTATCTATAACAAAAAATTTAAAATGCACGAGCCAATTTGATTTTTGCAAGTTTGGTTCAAAAGACACTTTTATGAAAATGTGAATGGTGATTTCTGATTTTTTTTAGTTTTCTAGATGTTTGGAGGTTATGGACAGTTCATGTATGATATATGGAAGCTATGTGGATAGTTAATTGAGTGGCTAAGTGTTTGGTTTGAGTTTTGGCTAATGATGAGCTTAAAAGCTTTGAAAATGGGGTAAAAATGGTGATTTTTGGTTATAGGCCTTTTGGTAGGTTAAGGAAGGTATGGACAGCTTCTAAATGGTATTTAGAAATTGTTCAAACTCTTGTTTGACACCCAGAACTTGTGGAACTCAAAATGACTCTTAAAATGCAAAGATAAGAAAGAGAGAATTTCAAGTTGATAGGTCACTTGGAGAATTCTGGTGTCATTGATCAAGGGAGTGATACTCTCTATTTATAGGCAAGGTTTAGGGTTTATGGAGGGAAAAAACTCAGAATTTTGAAGCTCACATGTGATCTTGTACCATCTTGCTTGTTTGTGAAGAAATGAGAAAGTTATGTTTTCAATGGATGGTACATGTAACACCCCTTTTTACCCCATAAATAATAAGCATATAATCAAAGAATAAGCATGCATAGAACTCAAAAGGGCGTCACACCGACGTTTTCAAAAAACTAAAAGCTTTAAAAAAAACCGACAGCATTTATCCACAAAATACAATACACCAGGTCATTTCAAATAACACCTAACATATAATCATAATTCATCTAGAATATGCATTAACAGCGGAAAGTAATACTCATGTGTTTCATATAAATGATACATGTCCCATACCATGATCATATCTCCATAAACAACTCATAAGATAACCAATTAAACGTGTTCACAAGTTATAACAAAATACATAAACAAATAGAACATGAGTTCAACGTCTAAGCTACCTAGTGTTACATGACCAGAGCATTGACTCGCTACTTAATTACCAAGCAACTCGGAAGAACTCCAACTAGATCACACGCCAGCTACTAATCGTCAAAGATGTTGCCAAACGAGGGCAACATTAAAATAGAAGGGTGAGAATACGAACCATTATGAAGAGAGTATAATGAGATACAATGGCTAAATCAACAATTATAAGAATATATTACACCTTGCCTAATCATGTAAATTAATACTAATCAATATAATCACATACATTAAACGTACAACAAGTATAAGAGTATAATATCTCAATACTATATTCTCAATTATGCACATAGCCATAATTATCACATATTCCCGCATTTAACCAATTACGTATTCAAACATCACCCATTCTCAATTATCAACTAATACAATATCACCACAACACCAAGTGTACGTAATCAATTATCAAACTCATACTCATAGCATTACGACATCGATGCACATATTCAATTGTTCACTCGTACACTTATCACAACAACATAATGCACATAATCAATTATCACAATCATGCACATATCACGACAACATAATGCACATAATAAACTATCACATAACTCTAACGTGACTCAATGAAACATGTGACACTATGCATGTGGTACCAATGTGAAATTCTAAGTTTCACCGGCCTCCGATTCATATCTCTAGAATCTAAGCCACACTTCCGATTCGGACAAGACCAAAGTCCACCAATTGTAAACATATAGTTTACGGCTTCCGATTCACTCTAGAATCCAAGCCCGCTTGTGTTTCAAAGCAAATCCACCTGTGTTTCAAGGCACACTATGATATGAATGTATGTACAATATCACCAATATATGCAATTAAGATCATCTCTACCATCTTAACTGTCCGCATATCACAATAATTCAACTCTATGAATTATCCACCAATTGTACAAAACATTCACAACACACACACATCATTAACATATAAGAGACCAATTAATCAATTACGATTCACACAATCCAATTAACACTAGTAACCATACTATCTCATGTTTATTCTCATTTTGCCAATTATATATGAACACACACTTTCAACATCAAGCAATTAATCTTTAGAATAACCGAATAAATTTCTCTACATATTCCACTTTATTAATTCTTCGATTAACCGAATAAATTCCAACTTCACTTAATAATCCGAACACGTTTCTCAATAACACCGACGATCCAATTAATTATCAAACTTCGTCCAAATTAAGTAAATAAATCCTTATTTAATTTAATTAGTCAAATAATAAAATTCGGGCTGTTACAACTCTCCCCCACTTAAAATATTTTCGTCCTCGAAAATTCAATCGACATAACCATCTCAACACCAAAACCACGTCCACTCTCTCTCTCTCGATTCATACTGATACAAAACGTTCTACACTTACGACCACACAAAGCTTCAAAAGATGTCATTCCAATATCCGAAGAAAATACCATATGCAAGCACACAATCCTTTCGATGTACAACTTAGCAAGTCTCTTCATCGAATAATCCATCTTCATCGGAATAAAACGAGCACATTTCGTCAACTATCCACACTAATCTAACTCACTTCACAATTACTCGATGCCTCGTCAATCTCGAAACAAAATCCATAGAGATACTATCTCACTTCCATTCGAAAATAGATAACTATTGCACCAAACGAAACAGTTCCTGACAAATCCAACTCAAATACACAATTCCGGTACATTCCTCTTCATACTTTAAGTTACCTTGAAGCATAAGCTAGCACTTATCGATATCTGCATCAACACACCTCAACTCGAAATCCCATATCTAAGAAAATTCACTTCTTCCAACCAAAACTCATATTCAGAAAGCTTTACATGGCCTCCTTCTCTTTCAGCACCGATAACACAATCCTTAAATGTTCAACATGATCATCGTCACTCTTAGAATCAAATATCTTCAAGAAACATTACCTCATAGAACCTTCTTTCTTCTTACTCGACAAACATGCGTAACTCTACGACCATACACTCATACAATGAACCTCTTCTCAAACAATTCCTCAAATCTACTCTTCAACTTCTCCTTAGTCGCTTTACACGCTACCAAGTTAGTAAGACAAGTCTATCTCGTTCAATACGATATCTCCTCCTATCAACAATAGATTAAGGGTGATCAGGTCCTTAATTTGTCAATAGATAGTCGACAATCATAATGAAACATAAATCATCGTTACTAAACTATAATAGTGTTCCTTCAGAACTTGCACTCGAAATCACTTACAACACCGAGGTCCACAATCTCTCTTACAGTTACAATTACTTAGTTCAACTCCAAACAATTTACACCAAAATTCTCATCAACTTAGTCCAACAGAAAACAAACTAAATCAATTCTCAAAATCTCTACCAAAGATGCCCAACGGATAATTCAAACACGTAAAAGAAGTAGAAACGAAGCCACAACAGTTGTATCAATAACTATACTTCTATGCATAACAGATAAAACAAGATCCAATCTTAGAACACAATCCAAGGAATGAAATAACGTGTTGCACCATTATCAATAATAAAGCACGTACCTCAGATTAACTTATCCTTAGAAGTAGTCTCAGCACCAGACATCGCAAACACTTTTCCTTTCGCTTGACCCTCCTTTGGCTTATCACACATGGCACAATTGTGTCCTTGCTCACCATAACTGTAGCAAATCCTACTCGAACCAACTCCACAATCAACAGTTTTGTGACCCGTCTCGTCACACCTGTAGCACTTAATCGGAGTAGAAGCTCCTCCCCCACTTGGCTTCTTGGCAAGACCAGATTGTTCCCTCATGTCATCATCCGATTTCCCACGGAACTGTTCTCCTCCTCGTTTCAACTGTAGAAACCTCACTTCCTTCTTTCCACCCACATCTTCTGGAAAATAGTTTCCCAAAAATGCATCACGGAAAAGAGTCCAAGTAACTTCAATACCTTCTCTTTCAAATCTCCGCACAGTATTACTCCACCAAACGCCAGCTTCTTTTGTCAGCATGTGAGTACCAAACTATGCTTTCTGTACATCAGTACAACTTACGACTTGAAATATCTTCTCAATTTCTCTCATCCATGCTTGTGCTTTGTCTGGTCCATACTCTCCTTCAAAGATCGGCGGATTGCACCTTAGGAATTCTCCAAAAGCACGAAACTCATCCTTTCCTCCATTACCCGCACTCTCGTGCGGTGCTTGTCCAATGGCACCAATCCACCTCGTTACTACTCCGACATTAATGTCACCATTCCTTCTTGCAACCATCGTCCTAAACAGTCAAATAACTAGACAAACAGTATTGATCGTGTCAGATACACGAATCAAATACAACAGGGTAAAAGACATTAATAACCTTGACCAACTGGTCGACCATGCTCTGATACCACTAATGTAACACCCCTTTTTACCCCATAAATAATAAGCATATAATCAGAGAATAAGCATGCATAGAACTCAAAAGGGCGTCACATCGATGTTTTCAAAAAACTAAAAGCTTTAAAAAAAACCGACAGCATTTATCCGCAAAATACAATACACCTGGTCATTTTAAATAACACCTAACATATAATCATAATTCATCTAGAATATGCATTAACAGCGGAAAGTAATACTCATGTGTTTCATATAAATGATACATGTCCCATACCATGATCATATCTCCATAAGCAACTCATAAGATAACCAATTAAACGTGTTCACAAGTTATAACAAAATACATAAACAAATAGAACATGAGTTCAACGTCTAAGCTACCCAGTGTTACATGACCAGAGCATTGACTCGCTACTTAATTACCAAGCAACTCGGAAGAACTCCGACTAGATCACACGCCAGCTACTAATCGTCAAAACCTGTATGTCGCCAAACGATGGCAACATTAAAACAGAAGGGTGAGAATACAAACCATTGTGAAGAGAGTATAATGAGATACAATGGCTAAATCAACAATTATAGGAATACATTACACCTTGCCTAATCATGTAAATTAATACTAATCAATATAATCACATACATTAAACGTACAACAAGTATAAGAGTATAATATCTCAATACTATATTCTCAATTATGCACATAGCCATAATTATCACATATTCCCGCATTTAACCAATTACGTATTCAAACATCACCCATTCTCAATTATCAACTAATACAATATCACCACAACACCAAGTGTACGTAATCAATTATCAAACTCATACTCATAGCATTACGACATCGATGCACATAATCAATTGTTCACTCGTACACTTATCACAACAACATAATGCACATAATCAATTATCACAATCATGCACATATCACGACAACATAATGCACATAATAAACTATCACATAACTCTAACGTGACTCAATGAAACATTTGACACTATGCATGTGGTACCAATGTGAAATTCTAAGTTTCACCGGCCTCCGATTCATATCTCTAGAATCTAAGCCACACTTCCGATTCGGACAAGACCAAAGTTCACCAATTGTAAACATATAGTTTACGGCTTCCGATTCACTCTAGAATCCAAGCCCGCTTGTGTTTCAAAGCAAATCCACCTGTGTTTCAAGGCACACTATGATATGAATGTATGTACAATATCACAAATATATGCAATTAAGATCATCTCTACCATCTTAACTGTCCGCATATCACAATAATTCAACTCTATGAATTATCCACCAATTGTACAAAACATTCACAACACACACACACACATCATTAACATATAAGAGACCAATTAATCAATTACGATTCACACAATCCAATTAACACTAGTAACCATAATATCTCATGTTAATTCTCATTTTGCCAATTATATATGAACACACACTTTCAACATCAAGCAATTAATCATTAGAATTAATATTAACCAACTACTCACAGAGAATCAATATTAGCACAACATCATTGGCATGGAAATATATATTTCTCAACATACATATTCAAGACAAAACACAATTACGGACAAATCCTCAAAATACCGTAATTTACCGACAAATCGAATAATTGATCTAATTCCAAATTTATTCCAATCAATTGAACTCATTGAAATTAATTCAACTATTAATTTAATCATCCAATTAACAATCACACCATATTAATTTCTATTCACTTATTTCTAACAAGACCATTTTTATTGAAAAGAATATGGCGTTAGCTTACTAACGCTTCGAACGGGGACTCAAACAGAGATACGGTTCAAAAGTTATAAATTTGTAAAGTTTCATCGAAAATGTAAACACCGACATCGTAAACTAACAACTCTAAATATACAAGAATAACTCTTATAAATTTAATTGGCTAACGGTCTGACTCAAGTAATAATAAAACAATTCTAAAGAGTCAAATACCTTCAATTTTAATTTTTGTTTTATCAAATTGACTCTAAACAACTCAAAAGAAACACTGACAACTCTATTGACAACTCTAAACATGTCAGAATTACGCAAACAATATAAATTATGACTCTTAATGATTCAAAACAACTCTGACAACTTTATTGACAACTCTAACAACTCTATTGACAACTTTAACGAAATTAAAAAATAACTTAAATTAACTCGTTAATCTAATTATTTATCTCTAATTTCAAAACTCCAAAAAAAATTATTATTAATAATACTAGATTATTATTAATAATACTAAATTATTATAATTGAAATCTATATCAGTAACCTTGAATTGAAACAATTGGAATGGGTTTATTCCGCTACAGTAGAAAACGTTTTTCTCAATTTTACACATAGCACTGCTACAGTATCGCTGCAATTGTATAAATTATACAGGTGTTAAGTTAGTTTAGGTGGCTATTATTTTTGTTATTCTTAACTTCATGGACCTATATTTTATTTAGTGTTTAACTATTATTATACCAAACTAGTGACTTAAATATATATAGACTTGCAATGTGAATGAAATACAAAAAAATCTACGCTACAGTACCAATTTATTTCACCCAGCAAAACATGTAATTTGGATATTCATTATATATCATAGATAACACCACCAACACACTTTAAGCACCATATTATAGTTTTACGCTACAGTAAGTAGCAAAACATAATTTCATGATGCATGATTCATTCAATTTCAATTATTATATTTATCCAAGAAAACATAGCAGCTGTCAAATTATCACTTGATATATGTCGCTTCAGTACCAAAATTACCACACAGAATATATTTATATGTCAATTTGTGATTCTCAATTATCTCTCAATTTCATCAATGTACCAATTACTAACATCAAAGCAAGTTTTTAATCTCAATTTTATGAATTCTCAACAAAACCTAACATGTTAAAAACCTAAAAGTTGAAGAACAAGAATCCCTAAATCATCTTAATCTACCCATTGACCCAATCATACTAACCCATAATAATAAGGATTCTCCCCCTTACCTCTTGATTTCTCTTCCAAAACCCTAGATCTTGCCCCTTGTTGTTCTTCCCCTTTTTGCTCCTCTTCTCCTCTTTTCCTTCTTTTGAAAAAAACTCAGCAAAAATGAAAATGATACTTCTCTCCCTCATTCTACCCTTTACTATATTATTCCTATTGGGCTTAACCCATATAATTCCTCTTCCTAACTAATTAGGCCCAAATGATAAAATAGAGTAGTCAAATAAATAATTATGCTCCAACAAATAATATTACTACCCTTAATATTATTTTCTGATTAATCCAATTAAATCCGACTTTATCTCAAATAAATAAAATCCAATAATAATATTGTTTCTAATATTATTTCTCTACATATTCCACTTTATTAATTCTTCGATTAACCGAATAAATTCCAACTTCACTTGATAATTCGAACACGTTTCTCAATAACACTGACGATCCAATTAATTATCAAACTTCGTCCAAATTAAGTAAATAAATCCTTATTTAATTTAATTAGTCAAATAATAAAATTCGGGCTGTTACAGTACAAACTTTAAGCATGCTTGGTGTGACCTTGGTCTGAACTTTGGGAGCTTGCTTGTGGTGTTTGTAATGCTTTTGGGTATAGAAGAAACATTGTAGTGGCTCAAGGAGAGTGGACTTTGTGATTAAAGTAGCTTTACTAGAATGGAAGTGTTAACTTTGTGCCATTAATGGAACAATCACTTGGATAATGTCTCAAACACTTGGATTATAGTTCAAAAGAAAGTGTAATCTTCTGATTATGGTGCTTTGAACAAGTTATATGGGTTGCAAGAAAGGAATCTTTGCATTTGAAATGGTTTTGGTTCATAACTTCTTCATCTTCATTCTTGAATTCAAGTGTTCATGGTGCCTTCTTCACAAAATCATATCTCATGAATGGAGCCATGGATTTTCATGCATGCTATTAGCTCTTTGGAAAGCTCTTTTTGGAAGTTTCCTCAAACTATTTTTGGATCATTGAGAAAAATGGCCATAAAGTTAAGAAAAAATCCAAGTAAAACACTTGAAAATTTCTCAAAGTATTTTGAAAATTATCTTCTTAATTTCACATCACTCAAAATAATCATTTTTTGCAAAAAGTTCCAACGTGAAGAGTTGTTTGTTTTGCCAAGATCTACAACTTTCATGTTGGGAGATTTTTCAGTGCGTAAGGAAAATTTGGAGATCCATGAATTAGGTCAAAATACACTTAAAAACCCTAATTTGACTTTTTGTTGACTTTTTTGATTCTTGATGAATTCTTTGAATTTTCTTTGATCAAATATCTTCAATATCCATATGATGATGATTTGGGTCCTTGTAGCAACCTGCCCTAAAATTAAGCTTTTAGAGTCGCCACCTATTCTGAAGGGCGGATAGGAAACCCTACGCAGTTAAGAGATTCGGGGTAAGATTATTATAATCAGGTCGAGGGAAGGTGTTAGGCACCCTCAACCCTTTCCTAAGGTTTGTATCTAAGGTTAAGGCTTATGGCTAAAATTATTTAGGATAATAGCTAAAGAAGTGAAAAGGGCAAAATTGAGATTTTAAGTGAATTGAGATTTTGGGGAGGGGGACTCGCCTTGGTTATCCAAGTGCCTACGTATCTCCATAGGGAGAATCAGAGTCAACGTAGTTCGGGCACAGGGTTGTACGCCTTAGAATTTGAATTTGATGTGGTTTGGAGGCTTTTTGAATGGCCTGTCGTAGTTTTCAAATGCGAAGTTCGAAGGTATTTTGAATTACCTTATCATAGTTTTGAACATCGCAGTGTTGAAGAGATGAAAATCTGTAGTGTCGTGGTTTAGTGTGTTTTAGATTTGGGCGTACAACACTGGTTATAATTTGTACTATTAATCGCAATGATCAATAGATTTGATCACCATAATTAATAGATTAGTAAAGAATTGCTGGCAATTCTAATCGATTGATTCGATTATCACTTTTAGCAAATAGATGTATTTTAATTATTTAATTTTATCGTTATCCCTCGTAATCAATAGGTTTGATTACAAATAATAACGAATTTTTAAGGAGGAAATATGCTAATCATCGTAACCAATCGATTTGGTTACAACCTTTTAGCAAAATATATTTTATTTGAATTTAATTAAATAATTATAATCGATTATTACCCACCGCGATCAATAAATTTAATCGAAGCGAATAATAAATTAAATTATACTATTTTGGCTAAAAAACTAATGGGATTGGACAAACCCTAATGCCTTGGTAACAATCTTCTAGGGTTTTCTTATGATTTTTGTAATTAAGGTTAATTAGATCAATTAAGTCGAATAATTGAAATAGTCGGGAAAATCATTCTAAATAATCATAACCCTAATCCTAATTAAAATATTAACTAATTATCTCTTAATTAATTTAATTCAATTACTCATTATGGAAAAGAATAGAGTTTATAAAAATAAAATGAATAAACAAATAAAAAATATTTAAAAGAAACCTGGTGAGGAATCTTGTGTGACGCATTTGAGAGGTCCATGGCGTACCCTCAATCCATGATGCGTTAGATCTGAATCATAGGAGATCTGATGGTGCATGAATGAGGGTGCGTGGTGAGCATGAGAGGCAGCAGCGCACTGTATCTGATGAGAAATTCTCATAAAAATTAAAGTGATGGTCCTGGGGTTCGAACCCAGGCTTTGTTGTTTCCCAATGTCCCTCCTTGCCATGCGTGTTGCTTGATTTCGCTGTCACAATAATGGGCCAGAAAAATAATATATGAAGGCAAAATTAATTGGAGATTTCAAAAGGGTTTAGTCATCCTGGGGCCCACAATCATATACACGAGCCAATGAAGATGAGAGAGAGGCCATTGAAATATTGACTACCCAATGATCATGCCGCGCGTGGAAGAGAGAGGGACATAAATTCTGACCATCCAATGACGAAACGTGAAACTGCCACGCGTGCACTCCAGCTTCCCAAACTCACTGTTCATCGTCCCTGCAAACGTCTTGCGAATATTCTCTTTGATTACCTGCGGATTTTCGTGCGACTTTTTCCGCAGCAAAATCCTTTATTTTCAAACCTGCACCAAACAACGTGAAACAAGAAAACAAAATGCCCATACCTACTAAACAAAGCATTACGAGTTTAATGGTGCAATTATTTTCGTCTAAAAAGACCTGTAGACATGAAAACGAGGAACGTGACCTCTCTTGCCCTAACAATGGCAAGTCAGGATTCCTGCATCAAAACTCATCAAATATGGTTCAAAAGAGTCCCAAGCATCATTATAATCAGATATATATATACATGGAATGTACTTATATTATGTGAATGAAAGGTTTGGATTTTGAAAAGATGATAAACAAACCATGATTGTAGGGGTGAGCTTCTGCGTGTTTGGTTGATCAGGCCAATTGAATTACGTCCATAAAGCATTAAGGAACTGATTGAGACGTTTTGTTTGACCTGAATTAGGCCGGAGCCTCTGTTACGACTTTCTCCTAATCCTTGAAGTTTGTAACTTTTGAAACCCTAATGCTCTTGCTATCTTTTCGTCCCCCCTCTCTTCCCAATTATTGTTAGAATATATATGAGGGTCCTAGGGTTTATTATGGGCTTGGTTTCTTGGTCATGAGAGAGTTTGATTATTGATTGAAAATTTATATGAAAACTTCCTATTTTTGCATCAAATCTCCTACTAATCAAATATTTCGAATTTTCTAGCCTTACATGAATATATTGAATCCTAAGAATGCTAAATAACAAACCTTGCACCTAGTGATTTTGTTTTGCATTTTATTTATTTATTTTTTATTAAAATTGAATTAAATTGGATTAATTCAAGAATAATATAAATAAATAAAGGAATGGCATGCCTTTGGGCTTTAGAGACTCTTGGATACTTAGAAATAAGTTTGAATCAAAACACTAGGCCCATGAGTTAAAAAAAAACAAGTTTTGAGCAATTAGGGTTTCATGCATATCTTGAAAATCGCCTAACTTCAACCATGCACATCTCTCTCAATTTTAATCATATGAATGCATTCTAGGACTTTTTAGAAAGCTAAAAGAGTCCTATAAATGACCTTTTTAGTTTCATCTCAATTGAAGCTTCCATGCTCAAATTATGAGCTTCGACCCAAAAGGTGTTTTTGTTGACCTTTGTGGAGGACCTATAATGTATTGGACTATATCTCTCAAATGAAGCCTTTCTGGCCTTGGCTTGTGAGAGACAAAGTTGTAGAGAATCAAATTTCCTTCAATATAGGCTTTGAGTGAGGAATTTCTGATACTCCATGTAGATGTTATGGCCAGTCAAAGTTGAGTTGACTTTTCCTATGAAAAACCCTAGTTTGAACCTTTGCATTTGTTCATCTCTGAGTTTTTATTAATGGATCATGATCAACCTTTGATCAAATGATGAATATGACCTCACATACTTGATGTTGACCAAAAATCTTGAAGTTTGATTGTATTTTGACTATAGTTGACTTTTAGGTCAACACAGTCGATTATTGGTCATTTGAGCCATTGAGTGGGAAATCCTTGGGATTAAAGCTTAATAATTGTCATGGAGATACATTGAGACATATGAGACATCTTGAGATCCATTTGAGGCCTTAGAAATTCAAAATCCTTTGATAAAGTGCAAACCCTAGCTTTGAGACCCTCGATTAGGAGAAAGTGACTTGAATGGTCCTTTGAACCTAGAGCCATTGAAGATGAATAGAGGAGGGCAAATTTTGGGGTATGACCGCTGCCCCTGTTCAATCTTCTTAAACCTGAAGAGTCAGATAGGCACGTCTGCCTATCGTGATCTAAAGGTAGAAGATGATTGGACACTAAGAATGCCCCAAAATTTGCATTTGTTGGGAAGAAGTTATGTGGGAGATAGGCTTTAAAGATGCCATCCAAGGTAAATACCCTTCTCCTTGTGAAGCATGTACTTTCTGGAAGGAACCAGATGCTTTGATTGTAGCACAGCCTAAAAAGGCAACCTGAAATTTATGCAATGTTATGATGCATGCGATGTATGATGCAATGAGCTTCTCAAAATAAATGAGAGCCATGTATGTATATGCACTATGAATGAGGTATGTTAGTTGAATGATGCATGACTATTAGCTATGTTAGTTGAAGTATGTTAGTAATTCTGAAAAGAAAGATAAAACCTTTGCGTGTTATTGATGATGTTTTGAAAGATATCACTGCCGAGGCACTAACGTGATAAGAAACCCAATTGAGAAACGCTTTTGTAGATCCTTGTTGTAAAATCCTTTGTAAAACCCTGTTTGCCTGGAAAAGCTCCTAGAAGGGATGGAATACGTCTTAAAGAAAACTTCCTGCAAAGGCTCCTGAAAAGGATGGAATATGTCTTAAAGAAGACTGCCTGGAAAGGTTCCTGAAAAGGATGGAATATGTCTTAAAGAAGGCTGTCTGGAAAGGTTCCTGAAAAGGACTGATAATATTCATTTGATTATAGAATGACCACTATGTGGTTGAAATGTATTGATAACTCCGTGTAGAAAATCCTGATATGGGAAAATAAATCCCTGCACCAATAGGATCATTTGCTATGATTATAGCAAACTCACCTGCACCAATAGGATCATTTGCTAGGGTTATAGCAAACTCACCTGCACCATTAGGATCATTTGCTAGGGTTATAGCAAACTCACCTGCACCATTAGGATCATTTGCTAGGGTTATAGCAAACTCACCTGCACCATTTGGATTATTGGGTTTTGCTGTAACAGTCAGACGGGAACTGACTACCAAACGAGAATTGGATTTTCATGTACCAGTCAGACGGGAACTGAACTTTGTATGGATTTGCCAGGACGAGAACTGGACTTTGTAATGATTTGCCAGGACGAGAACTGGACTTTGTAAGGATTTGGATTTGCAAATGAAAATTGGGCTTTTATAGTATATGAATGTACCAGATGATATGCATGGTTTGATGTTGGAGTGAAGCGACATGATAAATGCATGACAATGATTTATGATGACTTGGATGTTTTGATATATGGGATAATGCTTATGCCCATGCTTATGTTGATTAATTTAATGAGTGGAACGAAATAATGTCTTCTATAAGACTACCTGAAAAAGGTTTCCGGAATGGATGTGAACATTTGTCTTAAAGAAGACTACCTTAAAAGGTTTTAAAGAAAGAGGAATGTCTTAATGGTGACTACCTGAAAAGGCTGGAAAAATTTCTTAAAAGTCTACCTAAAAAGGTTCTTGGAAAGGATAACGGATGTCTTAGAAAGACTACTTAGGAAGGTTCGTAGAATGTCTTAAAGAAGACTACCTGAAGAGATTCCTGAAAAGGATGCCAAATTGTTTTGAAAAAGACTACCTGAAAAGGTACTTAGAACAAGAATGTCTCGAAGAAGACTACCTGAAAAAGTACTTAGGAAAATAATGTCTTGAAGAAGAATACCTCAAAAGGTACTTAGAAAAGGAATGTCTTGAAGAAGACTACCTGAAAAGGTACTTAGAAGAAGAAATGTCTTGAAGAAGACTACCTGAAAAGGTTCTTAGAAAAAGAATGTCTTGAAGAAGACTACCTCAAAAGGTACTTAGAAAAGGAATGTCTTAAAGAAGACTACCTGAAAAGGTACTTAGAAAAAGAAATGTCTTGAAGAAGACTACCTGAAAAAGTTCTTGGAAATAACGATGATCGTCTTAAAGAAGACTACCTGCAAATGTTCTTAGCAAAGGATGAGGAATGTCTTAAAGAAGACTACCTGGAAAGGCTAAAAAATAATATCCTTAAAAGACTACCTAAAAGGTTTTTGGAAAGACTAATAAATGTCTTAGAAAAGACTATTTAGAATGAAACTGTCTTACAGAAGGCTACCTGAAAAGGTGTGGTGTAATGTATCAACCAATGTATGCAATGCATGACTTATATGTATTTGCATGATGCTCCAATACTAGGTTGTTGGTAACCAACGCGTGTATAGTTCGCTAATGTTGTAAGGTTGTTGGATGCTAGTGCGATTTTCCAATACCTATTTTTGGAATCTTTGAATATCGTAGTTAGGAGAAAGATTGATTCGAGGTCGTGAAGTATGAAGACGCTTTTTCCTTTTGTTGTGCGTCTTATGGATTTGATATCCATTGCCCCAATATTTTCGTGGGGGAAGATGCTTATGAGGGAAGTGCCCTAGGAAATAACCTTGTCATATGCTTTGACGTTTAGATTGAAGGGCGCGCCCTTGATTTCCAGGATATGGAGGGCTATCCATAGTGTTCTACCCTTTTTGAATTTATCCTATGTTTGACATGCCCCTGATTGAGATTGCTTCGAGATGTGACCCAAGTCGATTGGACCTTAGGAAGAATGCCCCTAGTAAATAGGATCTTTGATTGTATGCCCCTATAATCATTGAGGTTTTTGCCCCTGTTCAGGAAAACCCTCTGGACGTGGTTTCCCCATGCAAGGGTCTTATTAGAAATGGTCATCTTTGATTAACCAATTTCGAGATCTCCTCGATGCTAAGCGTATATTCGTATATGACGTGGTACCCTTTGAGAAGTAATTCCAAGGCAAGGCGTATGCAGATTTTGAAATCGAAGTCCGTTATGAATTAGGACTGGATGATTAGAAATGAACGCTTGAAGAAGCGCAGTAGTTAGAAAAAGTTTTAACAAACATATGAGTCAGTATAACAAAATCCTGCTTAATATGCTTTCGTAGTTAACATTGCCTCAATTAGGACTTTTGAATGTTGTAACTTGGCCTGGTTCACAGTTTTAAGAAACAATGGATTATAAGGCTCAAAATTTATTTAACCCATCCCTTTCTCCTTGATGTTCTCCAGATCCTAAGAGTTCGCCTAATCCAATGATTGTGCTTTGTTTGTAAGAGAATCGTTTTAGTTCTGATGCTGAGCGGAAGCATTAGTGAAGATCCAAGCACCGATGAAAATGTTGTAGAGATCCAAGCATTGATGGGAAGCTTCGATGATTTGGCAGTCACAAGATTATCCTTGGTGTTTCGCCTTTGTTTTTATCCTTTTTTTTGCATGAATCAATTCCTTTGAGTTTGATCCATCTGGATGCCCTAAATTTTGCCTAAGTCATTTGGTTTGTTTTCATGGAATTCTCCATTTTGACTTAGCGGGCGTTTTTTTTTTGAACACTCCTTTGAATGTTGTGACTGCCATGTTGACTTTGATTTGTAAGCTTCGACTTTGATACGTCCTCGATCTTGAATGATGTATTGAGGAAGAAGATGTTATGAATGTTATCTCCATCGCTTCCTCAATCTTGGATGAATGCGAGGAAGAAGATATGCTTGAACCTTTGCTTGAATCCTTGCTTGGATGGGTTGATTCTCTTGACAACTAAAATACACCATTGAATTAATTGAAATCTACCCTGCCCCTGGTTGAAATCAAGGTTTAATTGAAAAGTAGAAACAAACTCCAACTCCTGGCTCGAGGGGATGACGAGGGATTAACATCCTTATATCTCCACTGTTTGAGAATTGAAACAATGCCTGTACATCGTCGGTTCGGTCTTACCTTGAAAGCATATATTTAGCTGGACTTAGTTATTTGTATTCGTCATTCTCCCTTAAGTTTGTTAATTATCCTAAACTTGAAATTGAAAATAGAATAGAAGTGCGCGAGTGGAAAATCGTAGTAATGCAAGGGCGAAGGGAATGAATCAATTCCAAAACATGCATGATTATTTTATTAGAATTGTAAGTCGGAAAGTACAACGCTTATACACGGTAACACTTAGCGATCGTAGGGTTACAATTTTGACATGATAAACACTTATTAATCCTAGGGACAATCTCCTTTGTTGGTCCAAAGACTTTGTTTTACTTCTTAGTTCATGGACTTGTAGAAGTGAAGGGTAACCTTGAACTCTCCTTGGGCACGTCAAACCTGTCGGGAATAAATTGTTAGCGGTGGGTTTTCGTCGTATCGAAACTTCATGAGTTTCCTTTGACTGAACCTCTCTTGCTTTTTCTAAGGATAGTATCACATCGTTCGCGATCTTCGGAGTTCGTAGATTGATGAAGAAAACCTATGGCCCTTTTGCCCCCTGGTGGGGAGTTAACATATGTCGCCTTCCCTCCATCATAGTCATGCACCTTTGTTCAGCGTATTGCCCCAGTTGGACTAATCCTTGCCCCTAGGTTATCGTAGAGTGTCCTTGTAAGTTTGCTATGTTCGTAGATGTACCCCTTTATGGCTAGATACCCCTTGAGTGTATCTATGAGGGAACTTCTTTGTTGAACTAATCCTTGCTCGAGGATAACCTATGTTGTATGAACACGTGGCTGGCATAGTGGAAGACATCCTTTTTTTCTTAGCAAGACCAAGATCTTTTATTCCCCTTTCTCCATAGTTTGTGATCTTTTCGATTTCTTTGTGAGTTTCGGGAAACCGGCTAGCATGGTAAGTATGGATGCAGGCGAAGATAGAAATGCAAATGTAAATGTATGAGCGCATAAAAATGCGAATGCATGCGTATGCAAAAGACACCCCTTTTTTTATGGTGACTCCTTGTAAGCAATGTAATGCAGACGTGCGACAAATATGATCCTAAGGATAACCTATGCGGATTTTGAGGTGATATTGGATCCTAATGAAATCCTTGCAAGATAGATGTTATGACACGCCAATGGGAATCCCTTAGATTAGGGAGTACGCAGAAGGTAACAGCTGGTGACCGTTCAGGACAGTCACCAAATCTCATGGCCATCGAGAGGCCGTTCGACGTGTACCAATGAAGTTGTCCCTCGTGGGAAAGTTCTCGATGTGGAACGCAGCCTATCTAAGGACGATATTGGAGGGAATGAAATCCCTAAGGGATGAAAGATGTATAAATGGGAATTCAAAACCCTACGAGTTAGGGGAAGCGCGGGAGCAAGCACGAGGTGACCGTTCAAGACAGTCACTATATCTCATGGCCATCGAGAGACCAATTGACGTGCGTAAACGAAGATGTCCCTCGTGGGAAGGATGCGTAGTTGTAGATACAAGGATATAAAAATAAAATCCCTACATGTTAGGGAATGCATAGATGGTGATGTCCTTCGTGGGAAAGACGTGGTCTTAGAAATTAGAGTCCCAACAGGCTAGGGACCACGTAGGGATATCTGCAAAATTGAAATGCATACATTCGTGGCATATAAATCGCAAATATATATCAAGCATAAAAACACAAAGTCCTAGGTTCATAGGTTCGACGTAGCGGCTTTAGGGAGCCTACCCTTTCCATGGGAGTGTTCTAGAAGGTCTCATGGGGTCGTTCGTAGCCTCCGAGACTTTTTGTCTCTTTGGATTTTAGAACAACTCATTTTATCCAAGAGGTTCGAATTTTTGGGGTAGGTTCTCAGAGAGATCAGCCAAATACCAAGTCCTGCCCTTAACAAGGTCAAGCCTCGTATTGGACATTTCCGGATATTCAACCCACTCTGAGTGGAATTATCAATAAGACTCGTAGGCGATTCAAGTCCCCCCTGGTCTTAAAGATAACTCCCACACTTAGGTTTAACAACAATTTTATATATCCCAAAAGATTCAATAGAAATAAAAATATTCACTTAAATAAATATTTAATTAAATTGCAGTAATGAAATTGCAAAGGAAAATAAATAAATAAATAAAATTTAAATATTTAAACTAACCTCGAAATCCGGCCGCTTATAATTCAAAATGCAGTGAAAAACAATTATTTAAATAAAAGGTATTTATTTAAACTACTATAAATAAATAGCAATGCGGTAATGGAATTGCAAAGGAAGTAAATAAATAAAATTTTAATATTTTAAAAACTAACCTTGAACTCCGGCTGGCTTACAATTTAAAAAATGCATTACACCGCAAATATTTAAATAAACAGACATTATTTAAATAAACAGATAATATATTAATAAAGGGATATTTATTTTACTGATGTAAATAGATGGAAAGGGAAATAAATAAATAAATAAATAAATAAAAATAAAAAAAATTTAAATTTAAATATTTATGAAAATAAATAAACCCTAAAATGGCGAACTAAACAAACCCTAAAAAAATTTGCCAAAAACCTAAATGTTTCGCCAAAAACCTAAACCCTGCCAAAACCTATAGGGGCGTAATAATTCACCATTATAGTGTGTCCCCAGCGGAGTCGCCAGCTGTAGCAACCTGCCCTAAAATTAAGCTTTTAGAGTCGCCACCTATTCTGAAGGGCGGATAGGAAACCCTACGCAGTTAAGAGATTCGGGGTAAGATTATTATAATCAGGTCGAGGGAAGGTGTTAGGCACCCTCAACCCTTTCCTAAGGTTTGTATCTAAGGTTAAGGCTTATGGCTAAAATTATTTAGGATAATAGCTAAAGAAGTGAAAAGGGAAAAATTTAGATTTTAAGTGAATTGAGATTTTGGGGAGGGGGACTCGTCTTGGTTATCCAAGTGCCTACGTATCTCCTTAGGGAGAATCAGAGTCAACGTAGTTCGGGCACAGGGTTGTACGCCTTAGAATTTGAATTTGATGTGGTTTGGAGGCTTTTTGAATGGCCTGTCGTAGTTTTCAAATGCGAAGTTCGAAGGTATTTTGAATTACCTTATCATAGTTTTGAACATCGCAGTGTTGAAGAGATGAAAATCTGTAGTGTCGTGGTTTAGTGTGTTTTAGATTTGGGCGTACAACCCTGGTTATAATTTGTACTATTAATCGCAATGATCAATCGATTTGGTTACAACCTTTTAGCAAAATATATTTTATTTGAATTTAATTAAATAATTATAATCGATTATTACCCACCGCGATCAATAAATTTAATCGAAGCGAATAATAAATTAAATTATACTATTTTGGCTAAAAAAACTAATGGGATTGGACAAACCCTAATGCCTTGGTAACAATCTTCTAGGGTTTTCTTATGATTTTTGTAATTAAGGTTAATTAGATCAATTAAGTCGAATAATTGAAATAGTCGGGAAAATCATTCTAAATAATCATAGCCCTAATCCTAATTAAAATATTAACTAATTATCTATTAATTAATTTAATTCAATTACTCATTATGGAAAAGAAAAGAGTTTATAAAATTAAAATGAATAAACAAATAAAAAATAATTTAAAGAAACCTGGTGAGGAATCTTGTGTGACGCATTTGAGAGGTCCATGGCGTACCCTCAATCCATGATGCGTTAGATCTGAATCATAGGAGATCTGATGGTGCATGAATGTGGGTGCGTGGTGAGCATGAGAGGCAGCAGCGCACTGGATCTGATGAGAAATTCTCATAAAAATTAAAGTGATGGTCCTGGGGTTCGAACCCAGGCTTTGTTGTTTCCCAATGTCCCTCCTTGCCATGCGTGTTGCTTGATTTCGGTGTCACAATAATGGGCCAGAAAAATAATATATGAAGGCAAAATTAATTGGAGATTTCAAAAGGGTTTAGTCAACCTGGGGCCCATAATCATATACACGAGCCAATGAAGATGAGAGAGTGGCCATTGAAATATTGACTACCCAATGATCATGCCGCGCGTGGAAGAGAGAGGGACAGAAATTCTGACCATCCAATGACGAAACGTGAAACTGCCACACGTGCATTCCAGCTTCCCAAACTCACTGTTCATCGTCCCTGCAAACGTCTTGCGAATATTCTCTTTGATTACCTGCGGATTTTCGTGCGACTTTTTCCACAGCAAAATCCTTTGTTTTCAAACCTGCACCAAACAACGTGAAACAAGAAAACAAAATGCCCAGACCTACTAAACAAAGCATTACGAGTTTAATGATGCAATTATTTTCGTCTAAAAAGACCTGTAGACATGAAAACGAGGAACGTGACCTCTCTTGCCCTAACAATGGCAAGTCAGGATTCCTGCATCAAAACTCATCAAATATGGTTCAAAAGAGTCCCAAGCATCATTATAATCAGATATATATATATATATACATGGAATGTACTCATATTATGTGAATGAAAGGTTTGGATTTTGAAAAGATGATAAACAAACCATGATTATAGGGGTGAGCTTCTGCGTGTTTGGTTGATCAGGCCAATTGGATTACGTCCATAAAGCATTAAGGAACTGATTGAGACGTTTTGTTTGACCTGAATTAGGCTGGAGCCTCTGTTACGACTTTCTCCTAATCCTTGAAGTTTGTAACTTTTGAAACCCTAATGCACTTGCTATCTTTTCGTCCCCCCTCTCTTCCCAATTATTGTTAGAATATATATGAGGGTCCTAGGGTTTATTATGGGCTTGGTTTCTTGGTCATGAGAGAGTTTGATTATTGATTGAAAATTTATATGAAAACTTCCTATTTTTGCATCAAATCTCCTACTAATCAAATATTTCGAATTTGCTAGCCTTACATGAATATATTGAATCCTAAGAATGCTAAATAACAAACCTTGCACCTAGTGATTTAGTTTTGCATTTTATTTATTTATTTTTTTATTAAAATTGAATTAAATTAGATTAATTCAAGAATAATAAAAATAAATAAAGGAATGGCATGCCTTTGGGCTTTAGAGACTCTTGGATACTTAGAAATAAGTTTGAATCAAAACACTAGGCCCATGAGTTAAAAAAAACAAGTTTTGAGCAATTAGGGTTTCATGCATATCTTGAAAATCGCCTAACTTCAACCATGCACATCTCTCTCAATTTTAATCATATGAATGCATTCTAGGACTTTTTAGAAAGCTAAAAGAGTCCTATAAATGACCTTTTTAGTTTCATCTCAATTGAAGCTTCCATGCTCAAATTATGAGCTTCGACCCAAAAGGTGTTTTTGTTGACCTTTGTGGAGGACCTATAATGTATTGGACTATATCTCTCAAATGAAGCCTTTCTGGCCTTGGCTTGTGAGAGACAAAGTTGTAGAGAATCAAATTTCCTTCAGTATAGGCTTTGAGTGAGGAATTTCTGATACTCCATGTAGAAGTTATGGCCAATCAAAGTTGAGTTGACTTTTCCTATGAAAAACCCTAGTTTGAACCTTTGCATTTGTTCATCTCTGAGTTTTTATTAATGGATCATGATCAACCTTTGATCAAATGATGAATATGACCTCACATACTTGATGTTGACCAAAAATCTTGAAGTTTGATTGTATTTTGACTATAGTTGACTTTTAGGTCAACATAGTCGATTATTGGTCATCTGAGCCATTGAGTGGGAAATCCTTGGGATTAAAGCTTAATAATTGTCATGGAGATACATTGAGACATATGAGACATCTTGAGATCCATTTAAGGCCTTAGAAATTCAAAATCCTTTGATAAAGTGCAAACCCTAGCTTTGAGACCCTCGATTAGGAGAAAGTGACTTGAATGGTCCTTTGAACCTAGAGCCATTGAAGATGAATAGAGGAGGGCAAATTTTGGGGTATGAGAGCTGCCCCTGTTCAATCTTCTTAAACCTGAAGAGTCAGATAGGCACGTCTGCCTATCGTGATCTAAAGGTAGAAGATGATTGGACACTAAGAATGCCCCAAAATTTGCATTTATTGGGAATAAGTTATGTGGGAGATAGGCTTTAAAGATGCCATCCAAGGTAAATACCCTTCTCCTTGTGAAGCATGTACTTTCTGGAAGGAACCAGATGCTTTGATTGTAGCACAACCTAAAAAGGCAACCTGAAATTTATGCAATGTTATGATGCATGCGATGTATGATGCAATGAGCTTCTCAAAATAAATGAGAGCCATGTATGTATATGCACTATGAATGAGGTATGTTAGTTGAATGATGCATGACTATTAGCTATGTTAGTTGAAGTATGTTAGTAATTCTGAAAAGAAAGATAAAACCTTTGCGTGTTATTGATGATGTTTTGAAAGATATCACTGCTGAGGCACTAACGTGATAAGAAACCCAATTGAGAAACCCTTTTGTAGATCCTTGTTGTAAAATCCTTTGTAAAACCCTGTTTGCCTGGAAAAGCTCCTAGAAGGGATGGAATACGTCTTAAAGAAAACTGCCTGGAAAGGCTCCTGAAAAGGATGGAATATGTCTTAAAGAAGACTGCCTGGAAAGGTTCCTGAAAAGGATGAAATATGTCTTAAAGAAGGCTGTCTGGAAAGGTTCCTGAAAAGGACTGATAATATTCATTTGATTATAGAATGACCACTATGTGGTTGAAATGTATTGATAACTCCGTGTAGAAAATCCTGATATGGGAAAATAAATCCCTGCACCAATAGGATCATTTGCTATGATTATAGCAAACTCACCTGCACCATTAGGATCATTTGCTAGGGTTATAGCAAACTCACCTGCACCATTAGGATCATTTGCTAGGGTTATAGCAAACTCACCTGCACCATTAGGATCATTTGCTAGGGTTATAGCAAACTCACCTGCACCATTAGGATCATTTGCTAGGGTTATAGCAAACTCACCTGCACCATTAGGATCATTTGCTAGGGTTATAGCAAACTCACCTGCACCATTTGGATTATTGGGTTTTGCTGTAACAGTCAGACGGGAACTTACTACCAAACGAGAATTGGATTTTCATGTACCAGTCAGACGGGAACTGAACTTTGTAAGGATTTGCCAGGACGAGAACTGGACTTTGTAATGATTTGCCAGGACGAGAACTGGACTTTGTAAGGATTTGGATTTGCAAATGAAAATTGGGCTTTTATAGTATATGAATGTACCAGATGATATGCATGGTTTGATGTTGGAGTGAAGCGACATGATAAATGCATGACAATGATTTATGATGACTTGGATGTTTTGATATATGGGATAATGCTTATGCCCATGCTTATGTTGATTAATTTAATGAGTGGAACGAAATAATGTCTTCTATAAGACTACCTGAAAAAGGTTTCCGGAATGGATGTGAACATTTGTCTTAAA
Organism: Vicia villosa; assembly: GCF_029867415.1. NCBI lineage: Eukaryota > Viridiplantae > Streptophyta > Magnoliopsida > Fabales > Fabaceae > Vicia > Vicia villosa. The sequence continues at coordinate 29,107,773 of NC_081186.1, read as the reverse complement.
GAAGACTACCTTAAAAGGTTTTAAAGAAAGAGGAATGTCTTAATGGTGACTACCTGAAAAGGCTGGAAAAATGTCTTAAAAGTCTACCTAAAAAGGTTCTTGGAAAGGATAACGGATGTCTTAGAAAGACTACTTAGGAAGGTTCGTAGAATGTCTTAAAGAAGACTACCTGAAGAGATTCCTTAAAAGGATGCCAAATTGTTTTGAAAAAGACTACCTGAAAAGGTACTTAGAACAAGAATGTCTCGAAGAAGATTACCTGAAAAGGTACTTAGGAAAATAATGTCTTGAAGAAGAATACCTCAAAAGGTACTTAGAAAAGGAATGTCTTGAAGAAGACTACCTGAAAAGGTACTTAGAAGAAGAAATGTCTTGAAGAAGACTACCTGAAAAGGTTCTTAGAAAAAGAATGTCTTGAAGAAGACTACCTCAAAAGGTACTTAGAAAAGGAATGTCTTAAAGAAGACTACCTGAAAAGGTACTTAGAAAAAGAAATGTCTTGAAGAAGACTACCTGAAAAAGTTCTTGGAAATAACGATGATCGTCTTAAAGAAGACTACCTGCAAAGGTTCTTAGCAAAGGATGAGGAATGTCTTAAAGAAGACTACCTGGAAAGGCTAAAAAATAATATCCTTAAAAGACTACCTAAAAGGTTTTTGGAAAGACTAATAAATGTCTTAGAAAAGACTATTTAGAATGAAACGTTCTTACAGAAGGCTACCTGAAAAGGTGTGGTGTAATGTATCAACCAATGTATGCAATGCATGACTTATATGTATATGCATGATGCTCCAATACTAGGTTGTTGGTAACCAACGCGTGTATAGTTCGCTAATGTTGTAAGGTTGTTGGATGCTAGTGCGATTTCCCAATACCTATTTTCAGAATCTTTGAATATCGTAGTTAGGAGAAAGATTGATTCGAGGTCGTGAAGTATGAAGACGCCTTTTCCTTTTGTTGTGCGTCTTATGGATTTGATATCCATTGCCCCAATATTTTCGTGGGGGAAGATGCTTATGAGGGAAGTTCCCTAGGAAATAACCTTGTCATATGCTTTGACGTTTAGATTGAAGGGCGCGCCCTTGATTTCCAGGATATGGAGGGCTATCCATAGTGTTCTACCCTTTTTGAATTTATCCTATGTTTAACATGCCCCTGATTGAGATTGCTTCGAGATGTGACCCAAGTCGATTGGACCTTAGGAAGAATGCCCCTAGTAAATAGGATCTTTGATCGTATGCCCCTATAATCATTGAGGTTTAGCCCCTGTTCAGGAAAACCCTCTGGACGTGGTTTCCCCATGCAAGGGTCTTATTAGAAATGGTCATCTTTGATTAACCAATTTCGAGATCTCCTCGATGCTAAGCGTATATTCGTATATGACGTGGTACCCTTTGAGAAGTAATTCCAAGGCAAGGCGTATGCAGATTTTGAAATCGAAGTCCGTTATGAATTAGGACTGGATGATTAGAAATGAACGCTTGAAGAAGCGCAGTAGTTAGAAAAAGTTTTAACAAACATATGAGTCAGTATAACAAAATCCTGCTTAATATGCTTTCATAGTTAACGTTGCCTCAATTAGGACTTTTGAATGTTGTAACTTGGCCTGGTTCACAGTTTTAAGAAACAATGGATTATAAGGCTCAAAATTTATTTAACCCATCCCTTTCTCCTTGATGTTCTCCAGATCCTAAGAGTTCGCCTAATCCAATGATTGTGCTTTGTTTGTAAAAGAATCGTTTTAGTTCTGATGTTGAGCGGAAGCATTAGTGAAGATCCAAGCACCGATGAAAATGTTGTAGAGATCCAAGCATTGATGGGAAGCTTCGATGATTTGGCAGTCACAAGATTATCCTTGGTGTTTCGCCTTTGTTTTTATCCTTTTTTTTTTGCATGAATCAATTCCTTTCAGTTTGATCCATCTAGATGCCCTAAATTTTGCCTAAGTCATTTGGTTTCTTTTCATGGAATTCTCCATTTTGACTTAGCGGGCGTTTCTTTTTTTTTTTTGAACACTCCTTTGAATGTTGTGACTGCCATGTTGACTTTGATTTGTAAGCTTCGACTTTGATACGTCCTCGATCTTGAATGATGTATTGAGGAAGAAGATGTTGTGAATGTTATCTCCATCGCTTCCTCAATCTTGGATGAATGCGAGGAAGAAGATATGCTTGAACCTTTGCTTGAATCCTTGCTTGGATGGGTTGATTCTCTTGACAACTAAAATACACCATTGAATTAATTGAAATCTACCCTGCCCCTGGTTGAAATCAAGGTTTAATTGAAAAGTAAAAACAAACTCCAACTCCTGGCTCGAGGGGATAACGAGGGATTAACATCCTTATATCTCTACTGTTTGAGAATTGAAACAATGCCTGTACATCGTCGGTTCGGTCTTACCTTGACAGCATATATTTAGCTGGACTTAGTTATTTGTATTCGTCATTCTCCCTTAAGTTTGTTAATTACCCTAAACTTGAAATTGAAAATAGAATAGAAGTGCGCGAGTGGAAAATCGTAGTAATGCAAGGGCGAAGGGAATGAATCAATTCCAAAACATGCATGATTATTTTATTAGAATTGTAAGTCGGAAAGTACAACGCTTATACACGGTAACACTTAGCGATCGTAGGGTTACAATTTTGACATGATAAACACTTATTAATCCTAGGGACAATCTCCTTTATTGGTCCAAAGACTTTGTTTTACTTCTTAGTTCATGGACTTATAGAAGTGAAGGGTAACCTTGAACTCTCCGTGGGCACGTCAAACCTGTCGGGAATAAATTGTTAGCGGTGGGTTTTCGTCGTATCGAAACTTCATGAGTTTCCTTTGACTGAACCTCTCTTGCTTTTTCTAAGGATAGTATCACATCGTTCGCGATCTTCGGAGTTCGTAGATTAATGAAGAAAACCTATGGCCCTTTTGCCCCCTGGTGGGGAGTTAACATATGTCGCATTCCCTCCATCATAGTCATGCATCTTTGTTCAGGGTATTGCCCCAGTTGGACTAATCCTTGCCCCTAGGTTATCGTAGAGCGTCCTTGTAAGTTTGCTATGTTCGTAGATGAACCCCTTTATGGCTAGATACCCCTTGAGTGTATCTATGAGGGAACTTCTTTGTTGAACTAATCCTTGCTCGAGGATAACCTATGTTGTATGAACACGTGGCTGGCATAGTGGAAGACATCCTTTTTTTTCTTAGCAAGACCAAGATCTTTTATTTCCCTTTCTCCATAGTTTGTGATCTTTTCGATTTCTTTGTGAGTTTCGGGAAACCGGCTAGCATGGTAAGTATGGATGCAGGCGAAGATAGAAATGCAAATGTAAATGTATGAGCGCATAAAATTGCGAATGCATGCGTATGCAAAAGACTCCCCTTTTTTTATGGTGGCTCCTTGTAAGCAATGTAATGCAGACGTGCGACAAATATGATCCTAAGGATAACCTATGCGGATTTTGAGGTGATATTGGATCCTAATGAAATCCTTGCAAGATAGATGTTATGACACACCAATGGGAATCCCTTAGATTAGGGAGTACGCAGAAGGTAGCAGCTGGTGACCGTTCAGGACAGTCACCAAATCTCATGGCCATCGAGAGGCCGTTCGACGTGTACCAATGAAGTTGTCCCTCGTGGGAAAGTTCTCGATGTGGAACGCAGCCTATCTAAGGACGATATTGGAGGGAATGAAATCCCTAAGGGATGAAAGATGTATAAATGGGAATTCAAAACCCTACGAGTTAGGGGATGCGCGGGAGCAAGCACGAGGTGACCGTTCAAGACAGTCACTATATCTCATGGCCATCGAGAGGCTAATCAACGTGCATTAATGAGGATGTCCTTCAGGGGAAGGACACGTTGTTGTAGAAGCACATGGGCGTAAAAAAAATCCCTATTGGCTAGGGGGTTCGTAGAGGCAAGCACAGAGTGACCGTTCGAGACAGTCACTATATCTCATGGCCATCGAGAGACCAATTGACGTGCGTAAACGAAGATGTCCCTCGTGGGAAGGACGCGTAGTTGTAGATACAAGGATATAAAAATAAAATCCCTACATGTTAGGGAATGCATAGATGGTGATGTCCTTCGTGGGAAAGACGTGGTCTTAGAAATTAGAGTCCCTACAGGCTAGGGACCACGTAGGGATATCTGCAAAATTGAAATGCATACATTCGTGGCATATAAATCGCAAATATATATCAAGCATAAAAACACAAAAGTCCTAGGTTCATAGGTTCGACGTAGCGGCTTTAGGGAGCCTACCCTTTCCATGAGAGTGTTCTAGAAGGTCTCATGGGGTCGTTCATAGCCTCCGAGACTTTTTGTCTCTTTGGATTTTAGAATAACTCATTTTATCCATGAGGTTCGAATTTTTGGGGTAGGTTCTCAGAGAGATCAGCCAAATACCAAGTCCTGCCCTCAACAAGGTCAAGCCTCGTATTGGACATCTCCGGATATTCAACCCACTCTGAGTGGAATTATCAATAAGACTCGTAGGCGATTCAAGTCCCCCTGGTCTTAAAGATAACTGCCACACTTAGGTTTAACAACAATTTTATATATCCCAAAAGATGCAATAGAAATAAAAATATTCACTTAAATAAATATTTAATTAAATTGCAGTAATGAAATTGCAAAGGAAAATAAATAAATAAATAAAATTTAAATATTTAAACTAACCTCGAAATCCGGCCGCTTATAATTCAAATGCAGTGAAAAAACAATTATTTAAATAAAAGGTATTTATTTAAACTACTATAAATAAATAGCAATGCGGTAATGGAATTGCAAAGGAAGTAAATAAATAAAATTTTAATATTTTAAAAACTAACCTTGAACTCCGGCTGGCTTACAATTTAAAAAATGCATTACACCGCAAATATTTAAATAAACAGACATTATTTAAATAAACAGATATTATTTAAATAAAGGGATATTTATTTTACTGATGTAAATAGATGGAAAGGGAAATAAATAAATAAATAAATAAAAATAAAAAAAAATAAAAATTTAAATATTTATGAAAATAAATAAACCCTAAAATGGCGAACTAAACAAACCCTAAAAAAATTTGCCAAAAACCTAAATGTTTCGCCAAAAACCTAAACCCTGCCAAAACCTATAGGGGCGTAATAATTCACCATTATAGTGTGTCCCCAGCGGAGTCGCCAGCTGTAGCAACCTGCCCTAAAATTAAGCTTTTAGAGTCGCCACCTATTCTGAAGGGCGAATAGGAAACCCTACGCAGTTAAGAGATTCAGGGTAAGATTATTATAATCAGGTCGAGGGAAGGTGTTAGGCACCCTCAACCCTTTCCTAAGGTTTGTATCTAAGGTTAAGGCTTATGGCTAAAATTATTTAGGATAATAGCTAAAGAAGTGAAAAGGGCAAAATTGAGATTTTAAGTGAATTGAGATTTTGGGGAGGGGGACTCGCCTTGGTTATCCAAGTGCCTACGTATCTCCTTAGGGAGAATCAGAGTCAACGTAGTTCGGGCACAGGGTTGTACGCCTTAGAATTTGAATTTGATGTGGTTTGGAGGCTTTTTGAATGGCCTGTCGTAGTTTTCAAATGCGAAGTTCGAAGGTATTTTGAATTACCTTATCATAGTTTTGAACATCGCAGTGTTGAAGAGATGAAAATCTGTAGTGTCGTGGTTTAGTGTGTTTTAGATTTGGGCGTACAACCCTAGTTATAATTTGTACTATTAATCGCAATGATCAATCGATTTGGTTACAACCTTTTAGCAAAATATATTTTATTTGAATTTAATTAAATAATTATAATCGATTATTACCCACCGCGATCAATAAATTTAATCGAAGCGAATAATAAATTAAATTATACTATTTTGGCTAAAAAAACTAATGGGATTGGACAAACCCTAATGCCTTGGTAACAATCTTCTAGGGTTTTCTTATGATTTTTGTAATTAAGGTTAATTAGATCAATTAAGTCGAATAATTGAAATAGTCGGGAAAATCATTCTAAATAATCATAGCCCTAATCCTAATTAAAATATTAACTAATTATCTATTAATTAATGTAATTCAATTACTCATTATGGAAAAGAAAAGAGTTTATAAAAATAAAATGAATAAACAAATAAAAAATATTTAAAAGAAACCTGGTGAGGAATCTTGTGTGACGCATTTGAGAGGTCCATGGCGTACCCTCAATCCATGAAGCATTAGATCTGAATCATAGGAGATCTGATGGTGCATGAATGAGGGTGCGTGGTGAGCATGAGAGGCAGCAGCGCACTGGATCTGATGAGAAATTCTTATAAAAATTAAAGTGATGGTCCTGGGGTTCGAACCCAGGCTTTGTTGTTTCCCAATGTCCCTCCTTGCCATGCGTGTTGCTTGATTTCGCTGTCACAATAATGGGCCAGAAAAATAATATATGAAGGCAAAATTAATTGGAGATTTCAAAAGGGTTTAGTCATCCTGGGCCCCACAATCATATACACGAGCCAATGAAGATGAGAGAGAGGCCATTGAAATATTGACTACCCAATGATCATGTCGCGCGTGGAAGAGAGAGGGACAGAAATTCTGACCATCCAATGACGAAACGTGAAACTGCCACGCGTGCACTCCAGCTTCCCAAACTCACTGTTCATCGTCCCTGCAAACGTCTTGCGAATATTCTCTTTGATTACCTGCGAATTTTCGTGCGACTTTTTCCGCAGCAAAATCCTTTGTTTTCAAACCCGAACCAAACAACGTGAAACAAGAAAACAAAATGCCCAGACCTACTAAACAAAGCATTACGAGTTTAATGGTGCAATTATTTTCGTCTAAAAAGACCTGTAGACATGAAAACGAGGAACGTGACCTCTCTTTCCCTAACAATGGCAAGTCAGGATTCCTGCATCAAAACTCATCAAATATGGTTCAAAAGAGTCCCAAGCATCATTATAATCAGATATATATACATGGAATGTACTTATATTATGTGAATGAAAGGTTTGGATTTTGAAAAGATGATAAACAAACCATGATTATAGGGGTGAGCTTCTGCGTGTTTGGTTGATCAGGCCAATTGGATTACGTCCATAAAGCATTAAGGAACTGATTGAGACGTTTTGTTTGACCTAAATTAGGCTGGAGCCTCTGTTACGACTTTCTCCTAATCCTTGAAGTTTGTAACTTTTGAAACCCTAATGCTCTTGCTATCTTTTCGTCCCCCCTCTCTTCCCAATTATTGTTAGAATATATATGAGGGTCCTAGGGTTTATTATGGGCTTGGTTTCTTGGTCATGAGAGAGTTTGATTATTGATTGAAAATTTATATGAAAACTTCCTATTTTTGCATCAAATCTCCTACTAATCAAATATTTCGAATTTGCTAGCCTTACATGAATATATTGAATCCTAAGAATGCTAAATAACAAACCTTGCACCTAGTGATTTAGTTTTGCATTTTATTTATTTATTTTTTTATTAAAATTGAATTAAATTGGATTAATTCAAGAATAATAAAAATAAATAAAGGAATGGCATGCCTTTGGGCTTTAGAGACTCTTGGATACTTAGAAATAAGTTTGAATCAAAACACTAGGCCCATGAGTTAAAAAAAACAAGTTTTGAGCAATTAGGGTTTCATGCATATCTTGAAAATCGCCTAACTTCAACCATGCGCATCTCTCTCAATTTTAATCATATGAATGCATTCTAGGACTTTTTAGAAAGCTAAAAGAGTCCTCTAAATGACCTTTTTAGTTTCATCTCAATTGAAGCTTCCATGCTCAAATTATGAGCTTCGACCCAAAAGGTGTTTTTGTTGACCTTTGTGGAGGACCTATAATGTATTGGACTATATCTCTCAAATGAAGCCTTTCTGGCCTTGGCTTGTGAGAGACAAAGTTGTAGAGAATCAAATTTCCATCAGTATAGGCTTTGAGTGAGGAATTTCTGATACTCCATGTAGATGTTATGGCCAGTCAAAGTTGAGTTGACTTTTCCTATGAAAAACCCTAGTTTGAACCTTTGCATTTGTTCATCTCTGAGTTTTTATTAATGGATCATGATCAACCTTTGATCAAATGATGAATATGACCTCACATACTTGATGTTGACCAAAAATCTTGAAGTTTGACTGTATTTTGACTATAGTTGACTTTTAGGTCAACACAGTCGATTATTGGTCATCTGAGCCATTGAGTGGGAAATCCTTGGGATTAAAGCTTAATAATTGTCATGGAGATACATTGAGACATATGAGACATCTTGAGATCCATTTGAGGCCTTAGAAATTCAAAATCCTTTGATAAAGTGCAAACCCTAGCTTTGAGACCCTCGATTAGGAGAAAGTGACTTGAATGGTCCTTTGAACCTAGAGCCATTGAAGATGAATAGAGGAGGGCAAATTTTGGGGTATGACAGTCCTTAAAAGTCCATAGTTGACTATTTTTCTCAAAAGTTAAAGGTTGACTTACACAGTTGACTTTTTCTAAATGAACTGCAGTTTTGTGATTTCCAAATGAATCAAGATCTCCTTTTCAAATGAATGATATGGATGGACTATAATGTTTATTTGGATGCCCTTGAATCATATTTTGAGTCTTGGAACTATCTCCTGGTTAAAAGTCAACCCTCTAGTGAAATTAGATAAAAAGCCCTAATTGGAGCTTCTGATGAACTTGAAGGTGATTGATCTTGCATTGTCCCATCTTTGGACCTTGGTATTGATTAGACAATCCCTTGAATCATAGAAGAATTTTGAATTTCTTTGTGAGCCTCAAAACCCTAGTTTGCTCAATTTCTTCTTGATCAGTCTCCTGTCTTAGGACACAAGCAACAAACAATATTTTTTTTTTTTGTATTTTGGGTTAATAAATGATAAATGGATGATGATTATGATGAAAATGATGATCCTACTGTTTTAAGCTATGGTGGGATCTCAGTGGTCAAAAATTGGGGTGCAACAGCTGCCCCTATTTAAGTTCCTGATACCTGGTAGGGGGAAGATGGAATCTTTGTCACAACATGGTAGGAGGGACTTAAATACAAAAGATAGCACAGTTTTGGACCCTGAGAGCCCACATGCATGATATGAAAGCAACATATATATTTTTTATTTATATATGGAATAAAAAAACAAACAACATCCTTGCTTTAAACTGGGAGGAAGGAAACAGATCTACTAGGGACATGTAATGAACAGTCCCTGACTCTTGGAAAATGGACAAGGTATCAGACTTTGGTAAATTCAGGATTTTTATAGAACAAGGTTTAATCTTCTTCGTAGGCTGCACTCTCATGTTGGGGAAGGAAATCAATGGGCTTTCTTAATGAATTGTCTCATACGCTGGGGAAACTCACCATTCACTGATAAGTGCCAAAATGTTGTTATTTTGAGTATATAATTGTGGCACTTATTGATTCGATTCATTCTGTTTTTGTAATAAAATCCCCACTTTTGTGTATATATTCACATTATTTAGTTTTCATATGTTTTATATACCGTTTAATAGTTTTTCCTTTGTTTTTATAGGTATTCATGCTTATTGGAGCCTCGAGGAATAAAGTGTCGAAGGCACGACTCCGATTGCGCAATTTTGGACCTGAATAAGGAAGTTTTGTAGCAGAAGGCCCGCTCAGCGGAGTTCAAGCGGAGCTTGGCAGAGATTTGAAGCATTTTTGGGTCCGCTCAGCGGAGGTAGCCCGCTCAGCGGAGCTACGTATACTGTTGTAGATATTTTGGGGAATAAGTGGAGGGGGTCCGCTGAGCGGACCTGTGCAGATTTGTGTTTATATTCTCTTCATTTGTACATTTCTAGGTTATGGTTTTGGGAAAGTTTTTGGTTCCAACTCCATCATTTTCATTCTTAGATCAAGATTAGCTTAGAAAACAACACCGGGTCATGCATTTGGAAGATCAGAGGTGGATTTCTCATCAATCGGAGCTGACAACCCGCGAGATGTTTGGTTTATCTCTTCTCTTCTTTGTGTATTTCTTTTGTGTTGGGTTCGTTTGTATATTTACTTGAATCTTATGTATATTTACCGATTTACCGATTATAAAGTTATATTTAACTTTCTTTACAAATCTATGTTGATTGTTATCCTGGATTTTTGCTCTATGCTGGGGATTTGGGGTGCTTTAGAGATAAACTTCTTGAATCCTTATCTAGGATGATTATCTGTTGGTTCTGAACTCTAGAGATAGATTTAGAGCTAGCATTCACTGTGTGTATCTGTTCTTAATGCTTTCGTGTTTGAGCGGCGCGCGAGAGATCGCCGACGCGAGAATACGGATGTTCTCGTGACTTCGCGTTAGAGATAACCTTAGTTGTGAGATGATCTCGTTTGTGCTCCAGAGATGGACGCTTATGTGAGAGATACGTGATGACATAGATGAGTATCGTAGGTTGAGTATAACGGGTTGGTAAGTGTATGTTTGTGAAGAGTGAATATATTTGCATTCCTGATAAGTTATTTCTCTTCTAAGAATGTGTTTATTCTTTTCTTGTCTATATCTTTGTTTACTTTTTGCTCATTCAAACCCAAGCTCGAAACCGTAGAAACTGTTGAATGGCATCTCTCCATCTCTGTGGACGATAATTCCTGGATCAATATTTCCAAATCTTTTTTCGTTGCTTGCCCTATACTGCATTCAACATTCACCAAGGAAAGAAACAACTTTAACATGAACAGTCTCGATGCTGGAGAGACTAACTATTCATAAAGGATAATAAACTTCAACATGAACTGCCCCGATGCTGGAGATGCTAACCATTCATAAACTTCAACATGAACTGTCCCAACGCTAGAGGGACTAACCATTCATAATAATCTTCAATATGAACTGTCTCGACGCTGGAGAGACCAACCATTCATAACATTTAGGTTCTTCAACAGACTGTCTTCATCATCTATTGTGAATCTTCTATAGTGAACTGTCTTCTTACACCAATAGACTAATCACTTGCAAAATCAGGATCTTCAATAGACTGTCTTCGTCATTTTAAGAAGGCCAACCATCTATTGTGAAACTTCTATCATTCCCAAACTTATTTGCTGGAAATATCTTTCTTGCTCCGTAGAGACTACCGTCTTCTTTCAAGAAGGAAATTGGGGACACACAAGCTACTCAAATAAAAAGACCATTACTTGTTGTCAGGTAAATTGTAGTGGTAACTGCGGGGGATATAAATCCATCTTTCTGGGGAACCATAACCAGGTTCATTTTTTCAGAAATATCAGGTCTTCAATTGTGCAAAATAAATGCACTATGAGAATCCAGGATTCCCTGATCCAAATAATCATATCTGCTGGAGACAAAATTCAAACCAAGACGGAGTTAGAATGAAACACCAAACAAGACACTTCCCATTGAGGAACAAACTAAAAAATGGGGGTTCATCCTATCTACGGATAGGTGAATAAGCTAAAACAAGATCTTCCAGGAACAAATTCTCTGGGGAAACATAAAAATGTGGGTCTTTCTGCTTAAAGCTGACACTTTAAGTGGAAGGAGTAAAGACATCGTTTGGGGAATAATAAGCTCATTATATAAATGATGTGCATGAATATATGATGCATGAATATATGAGTGCATAAGTGAGTGTTATGTGCATACTGACAAAACAAACATATAATAAGATGACCACAATAGGGAATGACAACACCAGGGTATATATTCGTTTGATCGTCAATAACATCTTATGTTTAGGGGTGCAGATCCTACAGGGGGAACAAAGTACTCTATTTTTTTTTTAATTTAGAAAAGAAAACACGTTGAAAAGGGGAACACATTTCGAGAAGAAAACCCATCCTTGGCTGGAGACAACTTGTGTCAAGACCTAGCTGCTTTGTAGGGATGAAATTTGTTGCTTTCGTTTCTTGTTTCGAGTACCAATTATTCTAGGGACTCTAGGTCAACATTCACCTCCGTATTCAAGAGTTTTAAGAAAATGTTCTATCTTTTTATTTTGAAAAACAACTTTTGACTTTGTTTCAAATCTCTTAATTTCAAAAACAAAATTTTGCAAGATAGAATAAAATAAGAATTCCAAAAAATGAGATAAGGCTCAAATTTCATTAATGTAATGGTAGTCTGCAAATGGAAAGACCCCATGGATTACAAAGTTTGAAAACGGCAACTTTTACAGGAAAGGGTACACTGAAATACAATGATCACTAGTCTCCCTATCAACTTTGAATATCACGCGTATGTTGACGTCGGTTGAGAATCTTCATAACATCTTCAGGATGGTCAGATGATACCGGATGTGGTTACTTTCCATATTCCCTAATTTTTGCATGAATTGCCTTTTCAGATTTTCAATTCGTCGGGATGTTTTCCTTTTCTTTTATTGTCTCTAATTTTTTCCTAGACCCCCCTTTCAGGTTTTCAGTCCACCGAGACGCTCATTTTTGTCTAAGTCGCCCTTTTGGGTTTTCAATTTAGCGAGCTCTTCTTTTTTCTTCTTTAGGCGAAGTATTTCTTGACCATATCGGTATTCACGGGACGTGGGAATTCTTCACCATCCGTGTAACACCCGTATATTTTAATTTTTAATTTAAATGGAAATTTAATTAATAATTAGAATTATATGTGGTTTGTGGGATTTAATTGGAAAAGGATGGTTTATGGTGTTGGGCCATGTGTGATGATAAGGAATGAGGGGGTGTTATGTTAGTAAAGGTCTTATTCCAATTAAAGTTTATTTTATAAAATAATAAGAATGGGGAATAAGAGAAAGGAACGTGAAAAGAGTTTGGAACACGAAGAACGTGGAAGAGGAGCAATGGAGGGAGAGACCAATCAAGAACTCTTGGCTAAGCTAAGGGGGGACTCTCCGGTTATCATCTATTATCGTATTCTTGGATAATGATATTGATTAGGGATGTTGTTGAGTCAATTGGATTATATGTTAGGTTTAGGGAGGTCATGAATTGATGAAAATTGCATGGATTATTGATTGATCATGTGTTGTTTTGATGTGTGATGATGAATAATGATGCAATTGATGATTAACTGCCTGTATATGATGTTTAGAGTCCGTTTTGGACTCAAATTGGGTGAGATCGCAGAGTCTGAACGCAGACCCGTAATTCTGCAAAATCGCCAGGTCGCGACGCGAACCTCTATTTGCGCCGTGAACCGTTGGGCAGAATTCCAAGAAGTTGTGATACGCTCAGGTCGCGCCGCGTCCATGTGTTGGCGCCGCGAACGCGTTTGTGTGGTTCAGGTCGCGCACGAACATTGGTTGCGCCGCGTGCTGTAGCGTTAGTTGTTTTCTTGGGAAAGTTAAATGATGTGTAACTTACGAACAGTAGGTCCGTTTTTAGTGCCGTTTCGAGCACGATGAATCTTACGAGATAGTCTACGTGTTTAAATGATGGAATGAGGTGTGAATCTAATTATTTTTTAAATATGATTTTATTTCTTATTTCTTGGTGAATGATGTATTGTACATAAATGTAATGAGATATGTCAAATACATGCTATGTTGAAATATTAATCATGTGACGATCTATTTAATCGGATGGTGTATTGTCGACATATATGATGAGATGTGACAATATAAGATGTTGTTTTGAAAAACATTATGATGTGATGATTTGATGAGAATTATATGATGTTGATTGATTTGTGTTGGAATGATGTGGATACATGTGTGTTCTTCTTGTTGATGATGATGATTGATGTGGACTTATGTATGTTCTTTAATGATGATGATGATGATTGAATGTATTTGAATGGTGCTAATGTATATAAACATACTTTGATGATGATGATGATGATGAAATGGGTATTTGATGATGTTACTCATTAGACTTGACGATGGTATAAGTATGTTGTATATGTTGCATTCATTCATGTTCATTGATGATACTGTATCCATAAGGGTGTGTTGGATCAGTGAAGGGCATGATTCCCATTGTGTGGAATTTGTGCTGGCAGGGCCGTATCTTGATGATGTTGGATCGGTCATGGGTTATTCCCATTTGATGATGTTGGTACCACATGCATAGTGTCAGTTCAAACATATGCATACTTTTATAACATGATTGGAAGTATTCCAGTGTTATAAATATTGATGATGTGTTGATTGCGTGTTTTGTTGAATTAATGTTGAGTATAATTGTCTGTGTGAAAGATGTGTTCTGTTGATGTTTGTGTAAACGATGGATGTTCCTGATAATCTGAATATGATGAAATTGGGTGAATAATATAACTATGATGTGTTGTTATTTAAGATGCAATAACATTTGTTAACTGTGATGAGACTCACCCTTACTGTTGACATTTTCAGATTGAGGATAGCTGCTTTCGACTTGGTGAGGATTAGCTCATAAGTCGGTTTAGTGTTGTGTCGGTGTCATGCTCTAATAGATGTAACACTGGGGACGCGATGTTTTGAGTTTCGATTATAACTCTATTGTTTATTTTATTTGAAGTCTGATACATTAACGATGTAATGTTGACTTGATGATTTGATTCCGCTGTGTAAACATGATTTTTATCTAATGAGTTATAATTTCAGATGTTTCAGTGAATGCATGACATATGCCGAACGTGTGTTTTCTTTTATTTTTGAATTGTGACACCCTTTGCATGTTTACTCTGATTTAATTTTGTTAATTGCCGTGGGGTATTAGAGGGGTGTTACAATCCATAGTAGTAAGAGTCAAAGCACCACCTGAGAAGGCTTTCCTGACAACGTATGGGCCTTCATAATTGGGAGTCCATTTGCCCCTGGGGTCTAGTTGAAGAGGTAATATCTTCTTGAGCACGAGATCGCCTTCCCTGAATCTTTGAGGTCTGACTTTCTTGTCAAAGGCTCTCTTCATTCTTTCTTGGTAAAGCTGACCGTGGCATAATGCGGTCATCCTTTTTTCTTCAATAAGATTCAACTGATCATATCTAGCTCGATACCATTCATCTACTGATAACTTGGCTTCCATCAGGATCCTTAAGGAGGGAACCTCAACCTCTATCGGGAGTACGACTTCCATGCCATATACTAAGGAGAATGGTGCTTCCCCAATTGAGGTGCGAACTGTAGTGCGGTACCCATGTAGAGCAAGAGGGAGCATTTCATGCCAGTCTTTGTAAGTCACAACCATTTTCTGGACAATATTCTTAATATTCTTGTTAGCTGCTTCTACTGCTCTATTCATCTTAGGACGGTAAGGAGGGGAATTGTGATGCTCAATCTTGAACTCATCACACAACTCTTTCATCATCTTGTTGTTCATATTGGAACCATTATTAGTAGTGATTCTATTGGGTACACCGTAGCGACAAATGAGATTGTTCTTGATAAATCTTACTACCACTTGTCGAGTAACATTGGCATAAGAGGCAGATTCGACCCATTTGGTGAAGTAGTCAAGGGCGACCAGGATGAAATGATGTCCGTTTGAAGCCTTAGGTTCAATCATTCCAATCATATTAATTCCCCACATAGAGAAAGGCCATGGAGAGGAGATAATATTGAGAAGCGTCGGAGGCACATGGATCTTATCAGCATAGATCTGGCATTTGTGGCACTTCTTCACATATCTGTAACAGTCAGATTCCATTGTCATCCAATAGTAACCTGCTCTAAGTATCTTTCTTGTCATTGCATGTCCATTGGCATGAGTTCAAAAAGATCCTTCACGAATTTTTTGCATTAATTGGTTTGCTTCGTGTATATCCACGCATCTGAGAAATACCATGTCAAAATTCCTTTTGTAGAGCACATCCCCAGTCAGGAAGAAATTACCAAACAATCTTCTCAAAGTTCTTTTGTCTTTGCTAGATGCCCCAGGTGGGTACTCTTGTTTCTGTAAGAAATTTTTAATGTCATAAAACCATGGCTTGTCATTAGTGATAGCTTCAACAGTGAATACATGAGCCGGCCTATCCAGGCGCATGATGGTAATTTGAGGAGCTTCATTTGGAAACTTCACTTGATACATGGAAGCTAGAGTAGCCAATGCATCGACCATTTGATTTTCCTCACGAGGTATGTGATGGAACTCAACTTTGTTGAAGAAGGTTAGCAGTCTTCGGGCATAATCTCTGTAAGGAATTAAACTAGGATGACGAGGTTCCCATTCTCCTTTGATCTGATTAATAACTAGAGAGGAATCTCCATACATATCCAGAATCTTGATTCTAAGATCAATGGCCTCTTCTAGTCCCATGATACAAGCTTCGTACTCTGCCATATTGTTGGTGCAGTCGAACATCAGTCTTGCAATGAACAGTACATGAGAACCTTGTGGCATCACAATGATTGCCCCAATTCCTCTACCATAAGCATTAACAGCTCCATCAAATATTAAACCCCATCGGGATTCAGGATCAGGTCCTTCTCCATGTAAAGGTTCTTCGTAATCTTTGGATTTCAAATACATGATCTCTTCATCTAGGAAGTCGTCTTGTAAAGATTGATCATCATCAATAGGTTGAAAGGCCAGATGGTTGGCTAAAACACTTCCTTTGATGGCTTTTTGGGCACGATATTGGATGTCGTACTCTGATAATAACATCTGACAGCGGACAATTCTTCTAGTTAACTCAGGATTTTCAAACAAGTATTTGATTGGATCCATTTTGGATATGAGATATGTCGTATGAGTCAACGTGTACTGCCTTAGCCGGCGAGCAGCCCATACAAGAGTGCAACAAGTTTTCTCGAGCAGTGAATATCTTGTTTCACAGTCGGTATACTTTTTGCTCAAGTAATAAATGACATACTCTTTTCGACCAGACTCGTCTTGCTCACCCAGGACACATCCCATAGAATCTTCAAGTACGACCAAATACATGATCAAAGGTGTTCCTTCCACTAGAGGGTTTAAGATTGGAGGTTCCAACAGGTATTCTTTGATATCCTCAAAAGATTTCTGACATTCTTCTGTCCATTTATACTCTTGGTCCTTGCGGAGAAGCTTAAAGATCGGTCCACAAGTTGTAGTCATGTGAGAGATAAATCTGGAGATGCAATTCAATCGTCCAAGAAAACCTCTGACTTGTTTTTCTGTTTTTGGAGGAGGCATTTCTTGAATGGCCTTGACTTTGTCGGGATCAACCTCAATACCTCTTTGGCTAACGATGAAACCTAGTAGTTTTCTAGAGCGAACACCAAATGTGCACTTAATTGGATTCAGACGCAGCTTGTATTTTCTCAAATGTTGGAACAACTTCAGTAGGTGCTCCACATGTTCTTCTTCTGATGCAGACTTGGCAATCATGTCATCCACATAAACTTCAATTTCTTTGTGAATCATGTCATGGAAGAGAGTCGTCGTGGCTCTTTGATAAGTTGCTCCAACATTCTTCAGACCAAATGGCATTACATGGTAACAAAACGTGCCCCAGGGTGTGATAAAAGCTGTTTTTTCCATATCTCCAGGTGCCATCATGATTTGATTGTAACCTGAGAATCCATCCATAAATGAGAAGACTTTAAACTTAGCAGTGCTATCCACCAGCATGGCAATGTGGGGTAGCGGGAAATCATCTTTTGGACTTGCTTTGTTTAAGTCTCTGTAATCAACACACATTCTAACTTTTCCATCCTTCTTGGGAACGAGCACTATATTGGCCAACCATTGAGGATATTATGATGTTACGAGGAAACCAGCATTGATTTACTTTTGTACCTCTTCTTTAATCTTGTCTGCCATATCTGGGTGAGTTCTTCTCAGCTTTTTCTTAACAGGCGGACATTCTGGCTTTAACGGTAATTTGTGCTCTACAATAGTGGTATCCAACCCAGGCATATCTTGATAGCTCCAATCAAAGACATCCACATATTGTTTTAACAAATCAACCATTTTCTTTTTGACACTTGCTTCTAACAATGCCCCAATTCGCACTTCTTTTTTCTCTTCTTCAGTGCCTAAATTGATCACTTCCAAAGGCTCTTTGTGCGGCTCAATGATCTTTTCCTCGTGCTCAAGTAGACGGGTGATCTCTTCAGGGATCTCTTCACTACTCTCTTCTTCAGCTTCGTACACAGGGTATTTAAAGTTGGGAGAGGGCCTAGGATCATTGTTTTCAGCGGGTTTATCAAGAGATAATCTGCACATGATTTATGTTTTGCTTTTTAGGAACAAATACAAGAAAAGGTGTATGTGCAAATTTGAAAAGCAATTTGATTTATTTTATGGGTTTTTTAGATGTTACCATTTTTAGAAAAAGACAAACGATAAACAAAAGGGAAGCAAAAAAATTGCTTTTTATTTAATGATTTGAAATAAAGCCCTACATAAGCTCACTTTTGTCTTGAGCAAAACAAAAGGAATTATTTTAAACAGCCCGACACATTACTCTTTCGCCTTGGGAGAGCGAAATGTTTTTTTAATAGACAAAAAATTACTTAGACTCATGAACAACAGAAGAGTTGCTGACGGAAGTCCAGTTGGAGTTGTCCTCTCTACGCGTGACGAAGCTTGAACATTCTGGAACATCTTCAATGATAGCAGTTATGTCTTGTTTATCTAGGTTGATGTAGCCAGCACTTTGAAAGGTCTCATACAGAGTCTTGCTGCAGCTTCCATACTCAGATTCTTTTCCTTTTGATTTCTGGGATGTGAATCCTAGACCACTTTTGTTCTTGTTGGTGGGAAGTTCAGTAACTTGCCCCCAACTTTCATAAGATCCTTGGGCAACCACCTGTTGGGCATCTTTCTAGGATGAAATAGACGCATCGGCTTTCTTTTCGTATTCAGGATTTACGACTCTTAAAACTTGGAACTGAGCTGTAATTTCTTCAATGTTAGGAACAAAGGATAATTGACAAACAAACATGTTCTGTTCTCCATAAACAATTATTATTTTGTCCTTCAAAGGGTATTTCAACATCTGGTGAAAAGTGGAAGGAACAACTTTAGCATTGTGAATCCAAGATCTTCCCAACAAACGATTGTAGGCAGGATAAATTTCCATCACTTGAAAGGAAGATCAATCTCTCCAATCACACTGCATGAGAACCCTTCAAAAGTCAGTACGCTAACCCCATTTGGTCTAAAAGGTGCCCCTTGATAGGATAAACTTTCCAAGGTGCTCCATGGCATAACGTTCAGAGATGAACCAGCGTCAACCAGTACATTTGTCAAAGTGTTATCTTCGTATTTTGCTGATATGTACAGGTCACGATTGTGCTTCAGAATCCTTTGAGTAACTTCTTGCATCATACTGTCAAGTGGCCCATAGGTCATTTCTTCCTCAATGTAGTTGTGTCCTTTTCTTCCTTTGATTTCTTCATCTAGCAAACCCAAACCTATCAGAGTTAGAATGTCTTCTTGTAGATTAGCACAACCTCGCGTGCTTCCTTCACAAGCGGGACAGCTATCGTGGCTAAAGTCAATCAATCCGTTTTGGACCCACATCTCGTGTATCATTCGTAAGGATCCGCGCACAGTGCGAACATCGGGTACATACTTTACTATGGAACATTCCCCAATCATGTTGATATCATTCTCATCTCTATCTCGGAGAATCTGGATAAGTCCTCGATCCATGAGACTTTGAATTCCTGCTTTCACAAGTGCACATCCACGGGTATCTCTGCAGCAGATTCGGCAAGAGCCATAATTGTGTCGAGTTAATCCTCCAATCACCCATAAGGTGGCGTGCATTTGTACTATGTCACATCTCAATTGGTGTACGTCATAGACTTGATATTGGCCAGGACAGCCATGTACCATGTTGACAGAGTGAATTTCTTCTTCCCTTTTCTTTCTTGATATGATGATAATTCCTCGGTCTAGTAGTTTCTGAAGGTCTTCAACCACGAGGGTACATCCACGAATGGTGTTGGAACATATTGGACAAGCATTGTAGTCATGCGAAGGAAAGTAATCAAGTTCACGCAAGACAACATGCATACTCACCAAGGATTGAGTTGATTCACAAACATCATGTAGGTATTCATAACCAGATTGAGTCTGGATTGCATTGACAGTCTCATGGTTGGGCAGTGGATTAACTTGAACATTAGGATTGACATCCTTGAAGGTTAGCATGTTGCTTCGGACCAGTTTTTGTACTTCACTCATGAGAGGGTAACAATTTTTCACAGTATGACCAGGAGCATTCTTGTGAAAAGCAGAGCGAGCATCTGCCTTGTACCAAAATGGTGGATTAGCAGGAGGAGGAGGAGGAGGATCCCTCAGTTGAACTAGATTCTTCTAAAGTAGCAAAGGCAGTAATTCTGTATAAGTCATCGGAATAGGATCAAAAGGTAGATATTTCTTTTGTTGATTTTTTGAAAAGAGGAGGGAAATGACTGGCGGCGCGAGTATATAAAGCAAGCAATATTAGTCTTTATAAAAAATTTATAGATTAAAATCCGAATTATTTTAGCGATGAAATGATGGGATATTGATCTTTATAAAGTAAGAATGATTGGATATTGATCTTTATAAATATTCCATAGATTAAAATCCGAATTATTTTAGCGATGGGGGTCCAACTTCTATTTAAAGTGTTTTTTATATTTTGGGGCGTTCTAATAATAAAATCCAAGGTTAGCAGCACATAGTCATAAACATAAGATAGGAAGAGGAATCCCCAACAAATTATTTACAAAACTATTCATCCCTAGATTAAAAAAAAAAAGCAATGAAATGATGTCCAATATTCTATGTGCCACTTCATATTCATAGGAAAAACAAATCATAAATAAATATAACCAACCAACAGAATAAAACCATTATTGTCCCGGTAATATCATAACCCATTCACATTTCAGCTTGTGTTTGACATTATTTGAGGTAGACAGTTTTGACTATACTAATTGCGCTATATGGCGGCCTCATGCCATGTACAAAAGCATCAATCCTAACTATAAATACAAACTTTTCGTATCCAATTCTCTCATCAAATCCAAAACAACAAACACTCTCCCCCAAATAAAACAATGAGAACTAACTTGTTACTCCTATTGATATTGCTTTCCCAAGTTGCATCATCTCTATCAGAATCATGTCACCCACAAGACAAAACAACCCTTCTCCAAATAAAAAAAGAACTCAACAATCCAACCATTCTTTCCTCATGGAAACCAAACACTGATTGCTGCAAAACCAGTTGGTACGGCGTCACTTGTTTTCGCTCCCACAATCGTGTCCGCGACTTAACCATTTCCCACGACAACAATCTCACCTCTAAATTTCCACTATCCATCGGTAACTTACCTTATTTAGAATCTATATATTTCGATAATTTACCAAACCTCATAGGTCCAATCCCTATTGACGCCATATCCAAGCTTCTCAACCTCAAAACCCTAACAATAACCTCAACTGGCATGTCAGGCCCAATACCTAACTTTCCATCCCATATGAAAAACCTCTTTAACCTTGATCTCTCATCAAACCATTTCTCAGGTACACTCCCTCGTTACATCCACAAATTACCAAAACTCGAAATGATATACTTTTACAACAACACATTAACAGGTTCAATCCCTTCTTCATATGGTTACTTCAATAATAAAAACCTACCCTCTTTACTTCTCTCTCATAACCATCTCTCTGGGAAACTCCCACTCTCATTAGCGAGACTTAACACTACTGTTATTGAGTTATCTTATAATAGCTTTGAAGGTGATGCTTCCATGCTTTTTGGCTCTAATAAAGCGACAAGGGAGATATATCTTACACACAACATGTTTATGTTTGATTTTGGAAAAGTTGAGTTGTCTAAGACCATGACAACGTTGGATGTGAGCCATAATCAAATCTATGGGAAGCTTCCTAAGGGAATAGAACATATATCGTGGTTGAATGTGAGCTATAATAGGTTATGTGGTAAGATTCCAAAGGGTGGAAATATGAATAAGTTTGGTGTGGGTTCGTTTTTACAAAATAAGTGTCTATGTGGGCATCCTCTTCCAAGGTGCAAGTGATTATTGTTTGGTGTTCTATCCTTTTAAAGGGAGTAATTATTTTCTAGTGTGTTTACATTACTTCCAATAGTTTTATATTGTATTTGTTTTACAAGTCAAGTATGGTTTTATATTTAATCACCATGGAGACACTACTTAAGAATAAACATATATCCATTGTATAAGAGTGTATTGTATTTATTTTTAATGTAAGTTTGGTTTTATTTTTTTTTTAAGTTAGTGTGAAAGATATTCAAAAGCAAGTCTAAAACATTTTATATTGTTCATTTTTTGAATATGTATTTTTTTAGTTTTGTTTGTTTGTTTATTTTATAGTATTTAAATTAGAAGAAATATATTCAACAAAAATAGTAATGATAAAATTTAGGGATATTGAGATTTTTCTACATTCATTGGTCAATTGGATTTATATACATTTTGAAAAACACTATTTGAGCATATCTAATGTAAAATTTTAAGAAATTTAATTATTTTTATACTTTTAAATAGATTTATGTGTGTCTATTAGGATTGTTGATAGTACATTTCAGCAAACCAAATCAAGAGAGAGGTGGTAGTAGGGTCAAGAGGAAGAGAATCAGTTTTATCATCCAAATGGGTAAGGTCGATTTATGTTTTCCTTCGAGAAATTAAACTGAAAGTATTTAATTCTTGTTTAGCCGCGGTGTTTTGGGGAAATAAGGAGGTTGAGTGGACTCATTGTGATTCGGTTGGAGCTTCTAGAAGTATGGTTATTGTGCGGAGGAAAATTTTATTATCTCTTAATCATAGAATTAAAGGGAAATGTTTTGTGGGTGTCAACGTAGTTTGGAAATGGATTAGTTATAATTTCATTAATAGGTATGCTTCTTGTAATCCGACGTATAGGAAATTGATGTGGTTCGAGTTATTGAAGGTGTAGCAGAATTCTAGTTGCGTATAATGGTACTTAGGGGGGACTTCAACTCTGTTACTAACAAGGAGGAAAAATTAGGGGAGGGAGCAAATCTCAGAGGAAGAGATATGGAGGACTTCAGTAGATTCATAAATGATATGAAGCTCATAGATTTATCTTGCATAGGTGGAAGATTCACTTGTGAAATTTTGGCACTTACAATACAAATGTCAAGACAGATGTTTCAACATAAATCACAATGTCATGACAAATGTTATAACATCACCCGCTGACAGAAAACACTTTTACCAAACAGAAATTAAGTAGAATTAAATTGCAGAATGTTAAAAAACAAAATCAACTGTTAACCCAGTTCGGTCCACTATAATAGTATTAGTTCAAAGCCTAAACAGTTCCAGTTTATAACCTATCACCTAATCACTACTTCTATGCAATTTATACCTAGGAACCTCCTAGATATAAGAACTCTCTCTCACTTCCCACGATCACCTCAGTGATAAAACAATCTCAATCCCAATGATTGTATCAAAACAACCAAATAGAATATTACACTTCCAATAAACAATACTTAGTTAAGAACCTTAACTAAGAACAATACTCAACTCCTTGCTTAAAAGTTCATGAGTGAGAACAATAACTTGATATACAATCAAGTAACAATCAGTCAAACTCAATGTATCAAAAGATATATGAGTGACATACAAACATAAAACACAAAGAACTTGAAGTACTCTCTCAAAACCTAAACCCTTATTTGCACCCACAGTTTGTTATTGCGAGTTCTTTCTCTTTTAAGTTTAGCAAGTTCTTATTTATAGACTCTTGTAGTATGGGCTTGGACTTTTGAATCAAATCCAATCTTCTCTTTTTCAATCAGATGCAAGATCTTCACACAAAATAGGAATAAATCAAATAAAATCAAATCCAATTTTCCTAAAGAGTCTCCAAGATCTTTTTTATGAAACCAAATCAATTATGCGTTATTCCTAAAATATCCCTGATTGGTTGCGCCTGTATGAGCATTAGAATCCTCTAGAATCTCATATTTATCAATCAGATCTTCAAGGAATTAAACCAATTGAACTATCATGATGTTCTGATATAACATGTCACAATATCTGGCAGAACATTTATTAAAACACATGACACTAGAACTTGTCATGATAGTTGGTCAAGATGTTACAACATCTTGCTCAACATTAGATAAGAACCATGTGTTGTACCCCAAATTTTGACCTTGAAATCCCACCTTATTTTTTAGAATAGTGTGATCATATCATTATCATTATCATATTCATCATTTTTATATATCATGTTCTAACCAAGAATATACAAAAAGATTTGTGTTTTCTTATTGCTTGTTCCTCAAGGTAGGTGACTGATCAGGAGACTCAGGAAAATTAGGATTTTGAGGCCCACAAAGTATCTCAAACATTATCATGTGCTCAAGTGATTCCCCTCATCAAAATCTAAGTCCTAGTGTGGCTCAATTCAAGATCAACAACTTTCATTTTCATCTGGTGCACAAATTTGGGTTTTGACCTAATTCACCTAGATTGTTGACTTTTAATCAAGACATGACTCTATGGCTCAAATCATGATTCAAGGATCTCCAATGCTTCATTATAACCCACTGATATAATTCAATTGATTGGAAGAGCTTGATTCAATTGACATGCGCAGGAATGCAATTCATTTGGAAAAAGTCAACTATTCAAGATCACCTTTGACGTTTGAGAAATTTGGTCAACCATGGACTTTTGAAGATCAAGATCATGAATATATGTTTATTAAAGTCATTTGATCATTAAAAATCAAGAAAATAAATCAAGAATCAAAAGTCAAGAAAATTCAAAGTTGGAAGATTCTAAACACATAGAAAAACTTTAAGTGTTTTAGGCTTAAAAGTATAAAACTTCATGCACAAGTTACATCAAGATCCAAGTTGAATTTGAAGAAACTTACAACATGAAAGTTGTAGATCTCAATCCAAACTACAACTTTTGTAATAACAAATTTTTTCCCAAAAATAAACCATTTTAAAGATATGGATGGGCTCATGAAGTTTCACCCAAATAGTTAAAAAAAATTTCAAAGTGTTTTAATCCAATTTTCTTCCAACTTCATGGGCACTTTTCATCAAGATACAAGAAGAATTTGTGGAATCACAAAAGAAGGAAGTTGAAAAGCATTGTTAGGGCTTTCCAAATAGTATTATAACTCTTCCATAGGATGTATGAGTTGAAAATTTTGAAGGATCAAAGTTAGGGTTTTAAACTTGAAATCCAAGTCATTGTCATGAAGAACCAAGTTGCAAAACCAATTCCAACTCACCAAATCTGCAAGATCATTGTGCTACACATCCTATAACTTGTTTAAACCACCATAATCAGAAAAATACACTTGCTTTTGGACTATAATCCAAGTGTTTCAAGTTTTGTCCAAGTGATCATTCCTTTTCAAGACTAAAATCTAACACTTACATTTTGAAAAATCCAACTTTAATCACCAAGTCAACCTGTCTTGAGCTCCCAACTTGTTTCTTCTACAAACACTCAACCCAAATCTCAGACAAAACATGTTTAAAGCATGCTTGTACTATGCATTGGAACCATGTTTGCAACTTTGCTACAAAAACAAGTTATGAATCCTTAAGACTCCATCTGATCAAACTCAAGCTCTCTTGTTTCTCTATAAATATGGATCATTTCTAAGCTTCAAAGGACACCAATTCACCACCCTAAAATCCTCCAAACACACTTGTATTCAGAATTGGAATTTTAAGAACTCTATTGAAGCTTGAAATCGAATTCTTCGAATCTCCCATCTTAAACAAGTTTCTTGTGAACTAAGCATCCAAACACCTTCCAAACACCATGTCATACCCCAATTTTGACCCTAAGATCTTACATCATTTGCACCTTAATCATTAATCAAGAGCTTCATTTGGAGTTCCATTTTTGGTGTTGTGCTCACTTCATCTATAAGGGGGGTGTTATACCCCAAAATTTGCCCGCATCTTTTTCAGAGAGAAGGCAACAAACTTCTGTCTAAAAATTGGGAGTTTCATATAATCTGGGATTTTATTTCATAAATATCCTGATTTTATGAATACTCAATTTTTAGAATATTTTTATACGGTATTTTGGTTCGCTGTTGAATTTATTCTTACACAAACGCCAAGTACTGTTTATCACTTCACACACGCTGTTTATTTGAGATTTATTTTCAGATAAATAATACTGACGCAATTGGTATATAATTAAATTTTGCAGGCGCAAAGTCCGGGGATTCAGACTGTACTGGTAACAATTAAATTATTATTAGTTTTTGTTTCCCGCTAATTTTTGTACTATACTATTATTTTCAAATCTTTTCCTTTCTTTTCAAATCTATTTCTTTCAAATCAAATCCTAACTTTATTCCATACACTTTCTTTCAAATCCTACTACCACTCAATTTTTTTTTTTGTACGGTATCACTTCATTCCCCAACGTCTCCATCCTTCTTTTCACTCTATAAATACCCCTCATTTTTTCCATAAATTCTCACATCAAATTTCACTCATTTCCCAAATTTCTATCTCATAATTATTTTCTCTTCTTCCCCGGCAAAAATGGCAAAGTGGATGGATACGTTTTTTCTTATGGTCATCACTGTTGTAGTGGTGATCATGTCCTTTTTCTGTCTGCATAGTCCTGAAAAATGCGGACCTGGGATGCTTACACTCCCGTGCATCTATATATTGTTATTTATAGCATGGGTTTTTAGTCGTCATACTTAAAGTTTGTCGTGTCTTTCGCTTTCAAATAATGTACCGTTCATTTTATTTGTCGTACTGTTCGCTATATTATTATGTAATATTTGTACTGTCAGTATTAAATATTGTATTGTCTGTCGTACCATCGTTTAATTATTAAGATAGTATTATGTGTGTTTATTGCTAGTTAAATATTTATTTGTCTGTGCATTAAATATTTTTTCAAGATTATTATCGGTAATTTCGTTCGCATACGGTATATTTTAATTATTTATTATGTTTGTGTTTTTCTACCAACTCAGATAAATAATTTTCACCATTTAACAACAAAAAAAAACAAAAAACAAAAACAAAAAGAAAAAAAAATTAACTTTAACTGATAAGTTTTCACTTTAGCTGTTATGTTAATTCCCGGACAGCCAGTTAACAGTCAAACCCACTGACAGCAAGATTCTCCGTGTTTGTACTATCATTCAAATCAATCTTTCATATTTCAAAATTCCAAGATTTTTGTTCTAGAAGTCTTCTGATAATCACATGATCAGCAGAGACTCAACACTGCACAAAAATCAGGTACGCTTAACTGTCTCCTACACAAACAGTCCCTAATTAGGGTTTTTGTTTTTTTTTCAGGAGAACAAGTTTTTTGAGACCTCAAATGAATTTCATGGACCTCCATATGTCTCAAAAGTACCACAAGACAAATTTTCAAACTTCAATTCGCTCAGACGCACAGTCAGCAGCTCAAACAGTCAACAGGCGACCAGTTTGACCGAAAAGTCAACAGACAGTCAAAAATGAAATTTTTTGTCAACATCCATATTTTGTCAAAAGATTCATCATTTGATCAATGGTTGATCATAATTCATCAAGAAAAGTTCAGAAATTAACAAAACCTTAAGAGTGTGTTTGAATGAGGTAATTAGAAATTTTAAGGGAATTTAAAATTCAAAGCAATTCAAATGATTCAATTGAAATCCATTCATTTTAAATTATTTTGTTTGGATGAAGTATTAAGGTAATTCATTGTTAGATTTTTTGGGTCATTTTTTATAAAATATAAATTTTTTGGACCAAATTAAAAAATTGAAAAGTAGGGACCAAATTGCAATTTTTAAAAATTTGAAGGACCAAATTGTAAATTTTAAAAATTATCAAGGACCAATTTGCAATTTTTTAAAAATTTTTGGGGTCAATTTTATAATTTTGGAAAATATGAGGACCAATTTGTAAAATTTGAAGAAATAATAATAACAAATACATTCTATGGAACATGAGAGAAATTTCAAATTCTTTGGTTTTTGGTGTCATTTCAAAATGATTAAATTTAACTTAGATGAAATACTCCATAAATTTCCATCATTTTAACAATTCTTCATTTCTGTATCCAAACAATGGATTTTGGTCAAATCATTTTAAATTCCCTCAAAACATTACTTTCCCTCGTTAAAATGCTCCATCCAAACACACTATAAGTTTCAAAATTAGGGTTTTCTCCTAAAAACTCAACTGAACTCTGACTGGCCATAACTCTCTCCTTGTTCATCCAAAAAATTCCAACCAAAGCTGGTTTTAAAGGAAATTCAATTATCTTTCAAATGAAATTGATCCCATGGTCATTGGATTTACCATTTGGAAAATATGAGCCAGGACATTACAGGTCATTTTCAAAGTCAACAAAAAGTGGTTTTTTGTCAAAGGCCATAACATCAAGATAACTTCTCCAAATGCAAAAAAGTTTCCAAAGTAGCTTGTAGAGGACATCTTGAGGTTTCTAAAAAGTACAAGAACTCATTCATATGATCAAAATTGAAGGAGATATGCCTTGTTGAAGTTGGCTATTTTTTGGGAAAATGCATGAAACCAACATTGATCAAAAATGTTTTTTTTTCCAAAAGAGGCCAAACATGCATGATCCAAACATGTTTCTAATGATGTTAAAGGGCTCCCATGACCAACATTTGGCCCATGACATTTTTGTTTCTTTTTTAATTTGATTTTATTACATTTAAAATTAAATTAAAAAAGAAATGGTTCAAGACAAATATCCAAGGCTTTTGTCCTTAGCTTGAGTCACCAAGATGGCTTAATTTCTGCAGCATAGAGATTGTACAGCAGGCCTAGAGCAAGAGGATGAAGAAAAATGAAGCCATGGCCAAAGAATTTAAAGCTTTGTATATTAAAAAATTCAAAAGTTCAAAGCAATCAATAATGGTTAGCTTAAGTTTGCAGCACATCTATTGCTCATAAATAGCTTAGCATACTTCAGTAAGAAGGAGGACACAAAAATTCAGAACAAACACATGCTTGTATCACTCTTGTAAAAACTTGAAATTTTCAAAGAAAGCAAAATTTCGAATTCTAAGTTTAAGCTATTTTCAGTCCCAACTAAACACTCAAACACGATCCTTAAGCATCACTGAACCTATCCAAATTAATTTCAAGCTTTGAAACTCACTGAATCGAGCACTATAGCTCACGGTTTGTTCAAACCAAAACCTACCAAAATATAATCATACATGCATGTTTAACAAGATGTAAACATATATTTGAGTTTAGTTTGATGTTCTGATCATTTCTGGAAGTTTAATTGAGGTTTGGATGCTTGTACACGAAGTTGCCATTCTAGGGTTCTTAAGCTCCATTTTAGGATTATTCGATTTAGGCAAAATTAGGAGAAACTAAGGGCATATTTGAACTCAGGGGACAATTTTAAGTTGAACCATGGTCTCCTAAATAATTTATCTTGCTTGTATGAAGTTTTGACATATGCAGGTCTTGTAGCTACGGACGAAAACCGTCACTAAAGGCTTTACCTATAGATGCAGAGCTTTTGCCACGGAAGAGAGGAAGAAGATGATTAGATGTCCCCATCTCATTGGCTGGAAAACGCGTGCGTGGATTTTAAAATCCAACCAGACTCTGTGCTTGCCATCCACGCATGTGCCATGTGCCCTCAACATCTGAACCATCAGATCAACTTGCCAGCTCATCCAACGCTTATGACATGCTAGTCCTTACCATGGACTCTCCAGCCAACCACACTTGATCATTTTTTTTATTTTCTATTTTATTTAGTTTTCTTTGCAAAATTATTTAAAAATAGTTTTAAAAATCAAAAAAATATAATAAAAATATTCTTAAGTTGATAAAATAATATATTATTTTTTGACATAAAAATATGTTTTTGTTTTATAATTAAAATATTTTGTTTAATTAATTAGATAATATTGTTATATTTATCTTTTAATTATTTCTAACCCATCAAAAAAATCAGAAAAAATATTTTCATTTATTTAAGTTAGGTTTATATATTATAAACTAATTTTGTACATATTTAGAATATTTTTCTCTTTAAGTTTAATTTATGTGTATAATTATTTGTATAATTATATGTTAATTAACTTAATAACATCAAAAAAAACAATTTCAAAAATCCTAAAAAATTTTAATTTTATTTTAAAATTAATCGACACACAATTTGGACATATTTTAGACTTAATTTTTTTTAGGTTTAAATTTTATTTCTAATTCCTAACATTTTAATTAAATTAATTATGCATTAATTTTAATTAAAATCAACCATCCAAAAATCCAAAAATATTCTCCCTTTATCTTATTGCAATTTAAAATTCATAGATAAGTGTATAGGTTGTCAAATTCATGTAAATAGCGTAGTTTACATTTCTCGTACAATCGATGTAATAGCGTAGATTTATTTTCCGCACTTTACATTCCGCATTTTAATTTCTGTACATATAAAACTGTGTGTGTCAAGAATAACAATTGAAGCGCTAGATCACTAATCTCAAAGAAAAATATCTGAAACAAAACACAATCACACTTGCACCTCTTAGGGTAATCCCTGTTACTCTTTCAAAAATCAATTCTACTGTTTCAAAGACGATTCAAATAATTTATTTATGTATCCAGTCAAAGAAAATTTTCTAAAAAGAAATAAGAAAGGACCTTATAAACTTAGGGTATACCTCCTAATTGCTTGTTCAATCAAAAACAACAAAAGCTTTTCCATATCACTGTTTTTCCAAAACAAAACTTTCAAAAAGACAAACACTTTGTATATATCCAAACAAGGATCATTACGAAGTTAAAAACTTTTTTTCAAACCATCAAAACATCGTTCGAAAGATAAAACACTTTGTATACATCCGCACAAGGATCATTACAAAGCTAATTCTTTACAAAAGTATTTAAAACCACATACAAGCATTTCAAAGCAAGACAAATGATTCAAACAAGTGAGCTAAGCAATTAAGAGCCCATGGATGACCATGGATACAAAGGGGTGCTAATACCTTCCCTTTGTATAACCTACCCCGAACCCAAAATCTCTTAAAGGTCTTTTTCTGTTTCTTTTATAAACCTTTCCTTAATTGGATAAAATAAAAGTCGGTGGCGACTCTCTGATTTTCACAAACTCAAAAATAATAGAAGAGTCAGTTTGTATCCCACAAAAAACCGAGGCTTACAGAACTGGCGACTCTGCTGGGGATTTAAAAAAAAAACAAAATGTTTTCAAAAGGGGTTACCTTAGAGTTTAGATCACTTCGATATTTTCAATTGCTTGTCTTGTTTGCTCTATTTTTCAAAGGTTTGTTTGGGTATTTACTTGTGTGAAAGATTCTAACCCGAATCTCGAGATACCTTAAGTATGTGACAATAGACCAAGGATACAATTGATCTGGTAGTCACCGTTAGTGCGACGCTTTGGTCTGTACTGATATCCCTTGAAAACGATCAAGGAGTATGTTAGGCTTCCAAAATGTCATTAAACACTAATTTTTCTTAGAACCTTTAGTTGAACTTGACTTGTGGCCTATTAAGTGACTGGCTTTGAAATTGATCGAAGTTGGTTATCCTCGAGGAATGTTTTGATCGGCCGTCCGAGTGCCGTCTTGAGATGTTGTCTCCAAGGATCATAGAACCCGAATACCATTTTAAGATAGATTTAAACCAACTCAACTTCAGTAGGGAGGGTATCCCCTATGAACCTCATGCAAGCCTTTAAACCTAAGGCTTTTGTTTGATTTGTTTGTGTTTTTCACATGTTTGACATCATGACATCATAAGCATCATAAACATATCATTTTCTCACTAATCATTTCAAGGATCGAAGAGTTTACCTTTGTTCTGTTGTTCCAGGTAATGGCTCCCGCTACCAGAGATTATATCCGGATCAACATCTCAACAGTACCATCTGAACTTAAGGACTTAATATCAGAATTTCCCAGAAATGCTCAATTCACCGAAAAGCAAGGTCACCTACTCCATTTGGTTACCTCAAAATTTGAAGAAGACATGATACGGGTCCTGTTCCAATTCTTTGATCCCGAACATCATTGTTTTAAATTTCCTGATTACCAGCTAGTACCCACCTTGGAAGAGTTCTCTGAACTAATTGGGTTACCTGTTCGAGATCAATTACCTTTCACTGGTTTAGAAAAGATTCCAAAACCTGAAATTATTGCTGCTTCCTTACATTTACGAAAGTCAGAAATCGAGTCCAATTGGGAAACAAAGAGTGGAGTCAAGGGTTTTCTTTCTAAGTTCTTAATGGGAAAGGCTCGATCACTATTAAAAGATAGAAGTTACCAGGCTTTTGAAGAAGTTGTGGCTCTTTTGATTTATGGGTTGGTTTTATTCCCTAATCCCAACCAATTCATAAGTGTGCACGTTATCGACATTTTCTTAACCCGCAATCCGGTACCTACTTTGCTGGGAGACATTCTACATTCTCTACACACTCGTGCCATGAAGAAACGAGGAACTCTTATGTGTTGTGTACCACTACTGGCTAGATGGTTTACATTACACCTTCCCCGATCAGTGTTGAGAAACGAACAAAGGATGCAATGGTCTCGCAGGATTATGTCTTTGTCTCATTCAGATATCCGGTGGAACAACTTCTTTCAAAAAGACATCACTCTCATTGACCATTGTGGGGAGTACCCTAATGTGCCACTCCTTGGCATTAGGGGAGGCATCACTTACAACCCCTCTTTAGCTTTGCGCCAATTCGGATATGCACGAAGAAATGGTCCTCATGACATGATTATCCATGGCATTATGTTCAACTACGAAGATGATTCCCAAAGATATCGATGAAGGTTTATACATGCTTGGGGCAGTGTCTACAAAGTAGAAAGCAAGACTTTAGGACAATGGAATTCTATTCCCATGGAGCCTTACCTCAAATGGGTGCGAGCTCGTGCTCAAAAGTTCATCATGCCATATCCCGCTATTCTACCTGTGACTATTGAGCCATATGTCAAAGGGGACGAACCTCGAGTTATTCTACATCTAGACATGCCGACTGACCTGGAAGAACTGCAGAAATCTTGGGTTCAACTAAAAGGAGAAAGGGACACCTTCAAAGCACACTGTCAAGACTATGAAAGGAAAGTGTTGGAGCTCACCAGACAACTCCAGGAAGAACAGCAGATCAACACATTCCTGGGTGCAAAGAGAAAGCGTCCATGGGAAACTTAAAGGATCTTTTATTTTGTTTTATCTTGTAAGCCCAAAAGAGGCAAAGAAAAAGAAAAAGAAAAAAAGAGACAAAAGAAAAAAAAGAGAAATAAATTGTTTGACTAATAAATGTTTGTTTCTCTCTTGTTTAAACAAATCTAAATTCTAAGATCTTTGAAAACGTTGCATATACATTTCATTCATAAACATTGCATAACAGGTTCACATAACAGGTTTCTCATCTCCTCGCTATTTATTTCAGTTAGAAGGGATGGATTCCGAAGCAAGCATCAAGAATCTCGAGGCACAAAACGCCCAAGTTCAGATAGCAATTTTGGAGTTAGCAAAGGGGCAACAGGAACTGAAAGCCCTGATGACCAAGAAGAAAAAGAAGCCCAAGGGATCTGTAGGTTTAAGTCACCTCGTGAGGAAAGTCAGAGTCCCAGCCAAGATGCCCAGAAAAGCGCCAATCCCTGAAGTAGTCGGTGAAGGTGATCAAGAAGACAATCACAGCCACCAAGGTTCTGCCAAACTCTCTCTCTCTCTCTCTCTCTCTCTCTCTCTCTCTCTCTCTCTCCTGATGAAGAAGATTATCACTCCGAAGACGAACCGAGTGATAGCAAATACCAACAGTTGGAAGAACGCATGAAAGCTATGGAGATACAAAAAATACCTGGTTTAGACTTCAACGATCTTGGACTTGTCTCAGATATTGTTATCCCTCCAAAGTTCAAAGTTCCTGTATTTGCAAAGTATGATGGAGTCTCTTGCCCAAAGCTGCATCTAAGATCTTATGTGAGGAAGATACTACCTCATACGGCAGATAACAAATTGTGGATTCATTTCTTCCAGGAAAGTCTGTCGGGTACACAACTCGAGTGGTACTACCAACAGGAAAGTGAAAAAGTTCACACCTGGGAAGATTTGGCTGCTGCCTTCTACAAACAGTATCAATACAACGCTGATCTTGCACCAACCCGTACTCAACTACGAGGCATGACCATGGCACCAAAAGAAAGTTTCAAAGAGTATGCACAAAAATGGAGAGATCTGGCTGGAAGGGTTCAACCTCCTTTATCTGATCGCGAGCTGTTCGACATGTTCATGGGCACTTTAACTGGCCCTTTCTACAGTCATCTACTGGGAAGCTCATCGTCAGGTTTCACTGACCTGATATTAACTGGAGAGCGTGTCGAAAGTGGCATTCAAAGTGGAAAAATTCAAGTAGGCTCCTCCTCTGGTACTACAAAGAGGCCTATCAGTGGGAGAAATGAAGTCAATACAATGCACAGTCAGAAAAGCCGCAATAGTGAGCATCACCAATCTGTAGGGGCTGTTCTGATCTCTGCATCTGCACCTCAAAAAGATCAACCGCCGAAGTATACGCGTCGACCAGATGCACCAAGAAGAAACTTCACCAGAATCAACATGCCAATCTCTCAAGCATTGCAACACTTGTTAAAAGCAAATCTGATTACATTGAAAGATCCTCCGAAGAATGTCAACACTTCCTCTCCTAGTTATCGCCCCGACGCAACATGTGCATACCATTCCAACTGTCCTGGACATGACGCAGATCACTGTTGGGCCCTGAAAAATAAAATCCAAGACATGATAAATGCTGGGGAAATTGAGTTCGATCCTCCAGAAACTCCAAATGTCATCACTGCGCCTATGCCAAAACACGACAAAACTCTTAATGCTATCATAGACACTGTTTATATCTATGATGTAAGAGAGCTGTCAACTCCGCTCCTTGAAGTCAAAAGAAAGCTAATACAAGCTGGTTTATTTCCAGGTTGTGACCCTGATTGCTTTTATTGTGCACACTTACCCAATGGTTGTGAAAATCTGAAAGGAGGAATTCAAAAGTGGATGGATCGTCGTATCATTATGTTTGAGAAACTTCCTTCTATAGACAATTTGTGCAAATTTTTTTCAAATGGGATGAAGATAGAGGACGTCTCAGTGATTTCTAACATACCATTGAAAATCCCTACCAAGGCTCCCTTCAAGATTTCTGCTACACCTAGAGTAGCATCTGTAATCATTACCAATCCGGCTCCATTTCCATATTCCTCAGATAAAGCTGTCCCGTGGAGTTATGGCACTAATGTTTATGTCCATGGAGTTAAGCAAGACACCTTGACTGAAGAGGCCGTGAATTTTACTACTCCAACTATTGATAATATTGTGGGGACTAGTAAAATTACAAGAAGTGGAAGGATCTTTTCACCAGAAATTTCTCCAAATGTTACTACTAATCCAGTCCAGGTCCCAGTTCCTAATCAAGATATCAACGCTCGAGGCAAAGAGCCACTAGTTGAACCAGTTCAAGTACTTATGGAAGTCACTGTTGAAGATCCGTCAAGGCAAGAAATGGAGGAAATATTGAAAATCATCTGCAAAAGTGATTACAATATTGTCGAACAACTGGGGCACACTGCTTCAAAGATTTCGATGCTGTCTCTGCTAAAATATTCAGAAGCTCATGCCAAAGCTTTGATGAAATTCTTGAAAGCTGCACATGTACCACAGGAGATTTCAGTCGACCAATTTGAAAATTGTGTTGCCAATCTAACAGTGGATAACGGTCTCGGTTTCTCTGATGCCGATTTAACCCCTGCTGGAAAAAATCACAATAGAGCCCTGCACATCTCTATCGAATGTAACGGCACCACTTTGTCTCATGTGCTGGTAGACAATGGTTCCTCGTTGAATGTGTTACCAAAAGTAGTACTGGAAAAACTTGACTTCGATGGAGTTGTGTTACAACCAAGTGATGTTGTGGTAAGAGCCTTCGACGGATCAACAAGAACAGTATACGAAGAAGTTAAGCTTCTGATCAGAGTGGGCTCTCAGATATTTGATTCTACCTTTTACGTGATGGAAATTCATCCAGCATACTCCTGTTTACTAGGACGCCCTTGGATACATAGGGCGAGCGCTGTAACTTCTACTCTGCATCAGAAGTTAAAATATCCGGTAAAAGGCAAGGTCGTCATAGTTTATGGCGAAGAAGAATATGTGGTCAGCCACCTGAGTAACTCCAAGTATGTTGAGATGGATGGTGAATTCATCGAAACCCCCGACCAATCTTTTGAGGTGGTCCCTCCAGATGTTTCTACTACTCCTGCTACGAGAATAAATCCAACTATGGCTTCTCTCAAAGATGCTAAAGCAGTGATCGAAGAGGGTGGTTGCACAGTAATGGGACAACTCCTTGACGTACCTTACAAGTTCGATAAACTAGGTCCGGGCTATGCTAATGGAACTCATAAGAATGATCAAAGTCCTCGTTCTGGGGGATTAATGTCACATTTCATCAGCCAAGGAGTAAATGCTATTGAAGACGACCAAGTTCCACCCGTTTCCAAGGAGGTTTGGGATACTTTGGGAGAACCAAGCGGCAGGTACGACTTTCTAATGAAGTACACTGCTCCTCAGAGTTCTTTTATTGCCATTGAAGACATTGTTCCAACTGGATGGGATGATCAGTTTGAAGATTACAAAATTTTCACAAGTTCCATTACTGAGCAATACCAAAGTCCACCTAGTCCAAAAGAAGTCTGGGATACACTGGGAGAACCAAGTGGCAAGTATGACTTTATGGTGAAGTATTCCGCTCCCCTGAGCTCGCAAATCGCTATTGAAGACATCACCCCAACTGGATGGGATGAACATTTCAAAGACAATATGACAATCACAAGCCCTGTCACTCTTGAAGAAGTCTGGGAAACACCAAATAACGAGAATGATTTTCTGATGTAGTACACTGCTACCCAAAGTGCACAAGTCTCTACCAAAGACATCATCCCAACTGGATGGGACAATCTTATCGAGTATCTCTCTCAGCCAACAGAGGTACCTCAGCCTGGGATCTCATATCCAACAGAGCATCTTCCTCATCTTCAAGGATCAACAGCTCATCCTGTCACCAAAGAAGTCAATGTTGTGGAAGACGAAGAAGACAACTGCAACTGGAGCAACTGGATATTCCCCACTTACAACAATGGATTGAACAACTGGGAAGCTGAAGATGTCATCTCCTTTGATCAGGAGTAAATGCAATTTCCGGTTTTCGTTGTTTATATGTTCAAAAAATAAAAATGGTTCCTGTACTATCGAACCATGAACTTAAAAGCCAGGTGCCTTGCCCGAAGCACACTGGTCCTTTTTATAAGGGTTTGTCATACCATGATCATATGTTCATTCAATAAAATCATGGGACGTTTGCATATTCAAATTTTGTGATCCTTTTTGTTTCTTTCTTTACTTTATTCATTTTCAAATGGCTATGTGTTCTTACACACACCCACATAATAAATGCAGATTCACATTCACTCTAGAACCTGTTGATAACGATTCTGCTATTGCCAATCATGACTTTGAAAATCCGATCTACCAAACTGAGGACGAAAGTGAGGAAGATTGTGAAGTACCTAGGGAACTTGCAAGGCTATTAGAACAAGAAGAAAGGACTATACAGCCGCATGAAGAGCCAATTGAGGTTATCAACCTGGGCAGTGACGAAGAAAAGAAAGAAGTCAAGATAGGGGCTGATTTAGAAGACAGTGTCAAGCAAAGACTGATTCAAATGTTACAAGACTACGTTGAGATATTCGCTTGGTCCTACGAAGACATGCCTGGCCTCGACACAGATGTTGTGGTCCATCGCCTGCCAATCAAAGAAGGAAGCACTCCAGTTAAGCAGAAACTGCGGAGAAGTAGGCCTGATATGTCCAAAAAGATTAAAGACGAGGTTGAGAAGCAATTCAACGCTGGTTTTCTAAAAGTTGTGAGTTATCCTCCATGGATAGCTAACATCGTGCCTGTGCCTAAAATAGACGGGAAAGTCAGAATGTGTGTAGACTACAGAGATCTGAATCGGGCAAGCCCCAAAGATGATTTCCTTTTACCTCACATCGATGTACTGGTTGACAATACTGCACAATGCAAGGTATTTTCCTTTATGGACGGATTCTCAGGTTACAGTCAAATTAAGATGGCACCCGAAGACATGGAAAAAACAACCTTCACAACACCCTGGGGAACCTTTTGTTACAAAGTGATGCCCTTTGGTTTAAAGAATGCAGGAGCAACATATCAGCGTGCAATGGTAGCCCTGTTCCATGATATGATTCATCAGGAAATAGAGGTTTATGTGGATGATATGATTGCAAAGTCCAACACCGAAGAAGAACATCTGGGTCATCTGCACAAGTTGTTTGACAGACTCATGAAGTACAGGTTGCGACTGAATCCGAACAAGTGTACCTTTGGAGTGAGATCCGGTAAACTCTTAGGTTTCATCGTCAGTAGCAAGGGTATTGAAGTTGATCCTGCCAAAGTCAAAGCCATTCAAGAAATGCCCATACCCCGTACCGAGAAACAAGTCAGAGGATTCTTGGGACGTCTGAACTACAACGCCAGAATTATTGCCCATCTGACTACTACTTGTGTGCCAATCTTCAAATTGTTGAAGAAGGATCAAGTGGAAAGATGGAACGACAAATGCCAATCAGCCTTTGATAAGATCAAATAATATCTTCAAAAACCACCAATCTTGTTATCGCCAGTGGAAGGAAGACCTCTGATAATGTACCTAACAGTGTTAGAAGATTCAATGGGGTGTGTACTGGGGCAACATGACGAGTCTGGCCGAAAAGAGCATGCAATCTACTATCTTAGCAAAAAGTTTACCGATTGTGAAACAAGATACTCACTGCTCGAGAAAACTTGCTGTGCCTTGGCATGGGCGGCTCGCCGGCTAAGATAGTATATGATAAACCATACCACTTTCCTGATCTCCAAAATGGATCCTATCAAATATGTGTTCGAAAAACCTGCTCTCTCTGGAAGAATAGCAAGATGGCAAATGATCTTAATAGAGTATGACATCCAGTACACTTCGCAAATGGCAATCAAAGGAAGTGTGGTAGCTGATCATCTGGCTCATCAAGCAGTGGATGATTATCAAGCGTTGAACTTTGACTTCCTAGATGAAGATATTATGCTAGTTACTGACTACGAACAACCAGGACCGGAGGAAGGACCCGAGCCAGGATCCCGATGGACTATGGTTTTTGATGGAGCCTCTAATGCACTTGGCAATGGCATCGGAGCTATAATCATTTCTCCTACAGGAGGACATACACCATTCATTGCCAGATTATGTTTCAACTGCACTAACAATATAGCCGAGTATGAAGCATGTATTCTGGGTCTCAAAGCTGCAATCGATCTGAGAATCAAGTTCCTGGAGGTATACAGGGACTCGGCCCTTGTAATTTATCAAGTTAAAGGGGAATGGGACACGAAGCACCCGAATCTAATTCCTTACAAAGAATATGTGCTGAGTTTGATTCCTTACTTTGAAGAAATCACTTTTGAACATATCCCGCGAGAAGAAAATCGACTAGCTGATGCCCTAGCTACCATGTCATCTATGTTCAAAGTCAGGTGGGACAATGAGGCGCCAATGATCACCATTTACAGACAAGATGAACCAGCCTATTGCAATGAGATCAATACTGAAGGAGTGGAAGAAAAACCATGGTTCCATGAAGTAAAAAGATATCTCGAAGCCTAGGAGTATCCTGAAGGGGCATCCATTAATGATAGAAAGTTTCTAAGAAATTTGGTGCCAAATTCTTTCTAAGTAATGGAATCCTGTACAAACGCAACCATGACTCGACTTTGCTTCGTTGTGTGAACAAGAAGGAAGCGGAACAGATTATGGAAGATATACACGATGGTGCCTTTGGTACTCATTCAAGTGGACATACAATGACTAAAAAGATTCTGAGAGCAGGTTACTATTGGTCTACCATGGAGACAGACTGCCATCATCACTCCAGAACTTGTCACAAATGCCAGATATATGCCGACAAAGTACATGTACCTCCAGTCCCATTAAACGTTCTGACGGCTCCTTGGCCTTTTGCAATGCGGGGAATCGATATGATTGGAGAAATCAAGCCTATTGCCTCCAACGGATATTGTTTTATCCTGGTCGCTATTGATTACTTCACCAAATGGGTAGAGGCAGCCTCGTTTGCTTCTGTCACCAAAAATGTGGTGGCCCGGTTTATCAAGCATAATCTCATTTGTCGGTATGGCATCCCTGAAAGGATCATCACAGACAATGGCACAAATTAAAATAACAGGATGATTATCGAACTCTGCACGCAGTTCCAGATCAAACTTCATAATTCATCCCCATATCTACCAAAGATGAATGGTGCCGTAGAAGTTGCCAACAAGAACATCAAAAATATCATACAAAAGATGACAGTAACCTACAAAGACTGGCATGAGATGTTACCTTTTGCTCTTCATGGTTATCGCACCTTAGCACGTACCTCAATAAGGGCAACTCCATTCTCCTTAGTCTATGGTATGGAGGCAGTTCTTCCAATTGAAATTCAGATTCCTTCCCTAAGAATCATGAAAGAAGCCGATCTAGACAAAGACGATTGGATTCAGACTCGGTTGGACCAGATAAATTTGATTGATGAGAAGAGGCTCGCAGCTATTTGTCATGGTTAGTTGTACCAGAAACGTATGATCAAAGCCTTCAACAAGAAAGTCAAAAGTCAGGCATACTAAACCAGTGATTTGGTTGTCAAACGTATCATCTTACCACAAGGCGACCCCAGGGACAAGTGGACTCCCACTTATGAGGGACCATTTGTAATCAAGAAAGTATTCTCAGGCGGAGCCATGTTGCTTACCACTATGGATGGCGAGGATTTCCCACACCCTATAAATGCGGATATAGTCAAAAAGTACTTCGCTTAAAGAAAAGCTCGCTAAGTTGAAAACCTGAAAGGGAGACTTAGGCAAAAATGAGCGTCTCGGTGGATTGAAAACCTGAAAGGGCGATCCAGGCAAAAATTAGAGACTAAAAAAAATATAATTATCCCGGTAGGCTGAAAACCTGAAAAGGCAGCCTAGGCAAAAGTTAGGGAATAAAAGCGTACGACTATGTCCCGTTTGGCTACCTACTCACCTTCAAGGTTCAACATATCAAAGGCACCAAGCAGTCCAATCATTTTCTTCCAACAAATGAGGAATGAGATACTCAAAGACAGATTGGCAATAGCAGAGTTGAAACTTGACTGAATTGTTCACATAGCTATGTTCCTTTATAAGTACTTTTCGAAGTTTTATGACAAATTCCTACTACTAGGATTTTTAGTCTCCTTGTACTAATCCGCCTGTTATGGCTCTTTTTCGAAATCAATACAGTTCATGCTCAAAATCAATGTTTTCACTTTTTCTGTTTTGAACGCGTAAACATCCCAATGATAATTTTGAATGAATATATGCATTTGAATATGATGGATGTTTATAAGAAAAATAGGAATAGCATTCAGGTAATGTCCTAATCACTTGGACATCATCCCGAAATCAGCATCAGAAGAAAAATTCCCCAACAGAGATACGTTTCTCAGGCAGATTCCTCAATGAGATCTTTCTCTCTAACAAAGTGATTCGAGAAACCTTATTCCTCAGCAGAGCTGTTCAAGATCACTATCCCCAAAAGGCGTGATCCTCCACACCAAGGTTTGATCAAATAGTGCTTCGGAGGATTACACATCTTTCTTATTCCCACTCAAGGTTCATCAAAATCAGAATTTTCAAATTACCTTCATCCTCAAGCAGTAGTCAAAGATCCCTCAACAGAGCATCCTGGTCCGTGAGGAAGTTCCCCCAGCTGAGTATGCTCGAACAAGATAGCAAAGATCATCAACGATCATAATGCCTTCGTTTCCAAAATAACAGACAGGAATTTATTTTCCCAACCAGAAGTTTGATACGCTCTAAACTGCATAAGTCATGTCCATACTGCATACATCATACGCATATTCATGCATAGCATATAATGATTCATGACAAACGCATACATAACATGCACGGTTCTCATTTGGTTTGAGAATCTCAACATATACATTACATGCATCATGACATTGCATGTCACTAACTTGATTTTTCCGGTGGACGAATATCCTCAACAAGTTATTCTCAATCACATGCAATATTCTCCTGGGTTCTGTCCAGACAAGTATTCCCCTCAGATATAATCAAACCAAAGATTCATTATGAAGATCTCTCTCTTTTCAAACCACCTATCAACTCAAAACAAGCAACGCAGATCTAAGTCGATACCTTGGACGGTTCCTTAATGATCTACCTTCAGATCTAAGTCGATACCTTGGACGGTTCCTTGATGATCTACTTCCAGATCTAAGTCGATACCTCAAACGGTTCCTTAAAGCAATCAACCTTCAAGATCTAAAAACGGATACCTCAGACGGTTCCACAACGATCAACATTCAAAATCTAAATCGGAAAAACTTTGGACAGTTCCGTAACGATCAGCCTCCAAGATTTAAAGCGGTAACCTCGGACGGTTCCGTAACGGTCAACGCAGAGGTTTTCAAATCCTTCATCAAGATATAATCAATGGATTCATTCTGATGAACAAACCATCAACACATTCGCTAGATGGCATCTGAAAGCCCATCTCAGGTAATGTTTTGATCCGCCAACAATATTTATCAAGCCGCATTCAATACAAATTCCAGCATCACTTCTGGTGGAGGTAAGTGCAAATTTTCAGGGCATCTAAATATTCAATCATCTTCTACCTTCAGATTTCAATCGGTCTCTTCAGGTTTAAGAAGATTGAATAGGGGCAACTGTTATACCCCAAAATTTGCCCGCATCTTTTTCAGAGAGAAGGCAACAGACTTCTGTCTAAAAATTGGGAGTTTCATATAATCTGTGATTTTATTTCATAAATATCCTGATTTTATGAATACTCAATTTTTAGAATATTTTTATACGGTATTTTGGTTCGCTGTTGAATTTATTCTTACACAAACGCCAAGTACTGTTTATCACTTCACACACGCTGTTTATTTGAGATTTATTTTCAGATAAATAATACTGACACAATTGGTATAGAATTAAATTTTGCAGGCGCAAAGTCCGGGGATTCAGACTGTACTGGTAACAATTAAATTATTATTAGTTTTTGTTTCCCACTAATTTTTGTACTATACTATTATTTTCAAATCTTTTCCTTTCTTTTCAAATCTATTTCTTTCAAATCAAATCCTAACTTTATTCCATACACTTTCTTTCAAATCCTACTACCACTCAATTTTTTTTTGTACGGTATCACTTCATTCCCCAACGTCTCTATCCTTCTTTTCACTCTATAAATACCCCTCATTTTTTCCATAAATTCTCACATCAAATTTCACTCATTTCCCAAATTTCTATCTCATAGTTATTTTCTCTTCTTCCCCGGCAAAAATGGCAAAGTGGATGGATACGTTTTTTCTTATGGTCATCACTGTTGTAGTGGTGATCATGTCCTTTTTCTGTCTGCATAGTCCTGAAAAATGCGGACCTAGGATGCTTACACTCCCGTGCATCTATATATTGTTATTTATAGCATGGGTTTTTAATCGTCATACTTAAAGTTTGTTGTGTCTTTCGCTTTCAAATAATGTACCGTTCATTTTATTTGTCGTACTGTTCGCTATATTATTATGTAATATTTGTACTTTCAGTATTAAATATTGTATTGTCTGTCGTACCGTCGTTTAATTATTAAGATAGTATTATGTGTGTTTATTGCTAGTTAAATATTTATTTGTCTGTCATTAAATATTTTTTCAAGATTATTATCGGTAATTTCGTTCGCATACGGTATATTTTAATTATTTATTATGTTTGTGTTTTTCTACCAACTCAGATAAATAATTTTCACCATTTAACAACAAAAAAAAAACAAAAAACAAAAACAAAAAGAAAAAATTAACTTTAACTGATAAGTTTTCACTTTAGCTGTTATGTTAATTCCCGGACAGCCAGTTAACAGTCAAACCCACTGACAACAAGATTCTCCGTGTTTGTTCTATCATTCAAATCAATCTTTCATATTTCAAAATTCCAAGATTTTTGTTCTAGAAGTCTTCTGATAATCACATGATCAGCAGAGATTCAACACTACACAAAAATCAGGTACGCTTAACTGTCTCCTACACAAACAGTACCTAATTAGGGTTTTTGTTTTTTTCAGGAGAACAAGTTTTTTGAGACCTCAAATGAATTTCATGGACCTCCATATGTCTCAAAGTACCACCAGAGAAATTTTCAAACTTCAATTCGCTCGGACGCACAGTCAGCAGCTCAAACAGTCAATAGACGGCCAGTTTGACCGAAAAGTCAACAGACAGTCAAAAATGAAATTTTTTGTCAACATCCATATTTTGTCAAAAGATTCATCATTTGATCAATGGTTGATCATAATTCATCAAGAAAAGTCCAGAAATCAACAAAAACCCTAAGTTTCAAAATTAGGGTTTTCTCCTAAAAAGTCAACTGAACTTTGACTGGCCATAACTCTCTCCTTGTTCATCCAAAAAATTCCAACCAAAACTTGTTTTGAAGGAAATTCAATTATCTTTCAAATGAAATTGATCCCATGGTCATTGGATTTACCATTTGGAAAATATGAGCCAGGACATTACAGGTCATTTTCAAAGTCAACAAAAAGTGGTTTTTTGTCAAAGGCCATAACATCAAGATAACTTCTCCAAATGCAAAAAAGTTTCCAAAGTAGCTTGTAGAGGACATCTTGAGGTTTCTAAAAAGTACAAGAACTCCTTCATATGATCAAAATTGAGGGAGATATGCCTTGTTGA
This sequence comes from Vicia villosa, assembly GCF_029867415.1. NCBI lineage: Eukaryota > Viridiplantae > Streptophyta > Magnoliopsida > Fabales > Fabaceae > Vicia > Vicia villosa. The sequence continues at coordinate 29,063,029 of NC_081186.1, read as the reverse complement.
AGTTGGCTATTTTTTGGGAAAATGCATGAAACCAACATTGATCAAAAATGTTTTTTTTCCAAAAGAGGCCAAACATGCATGATCCAAACATGTTTCTAATGATGTTAAAGGGCTCCCATGACCAACATTTGGCCCATGACATTTTTGTTTCTTTTTTAATTTGATTTTATTACATTTAAAATTAAATTAAAAAAGAAATGGTTCAAGACAAATATCCAAGGCTTTTGTCCTTAGCTTGAGTCACCAAGATGGCTTAATTTCTGCAGCATAGAGATTGTACAGCACTCCTAGAGCAAGAGGGTGAAGAAAAATGAAGCCATGGCCAAAGAATTCAAAGCTTTATATATTAAAAAATTCAAAAGTTCAAAGCAATCAATAATGGTTAGCTTAAGTTTGCAGCACATCTATTGCTCATAAATAGCTTAGCATACTTCAGTAAGAAGGAGGACACAAAAATTCAGAACAAACACATGCTTGTATCACTCTTGTAAAAACTTGAAATTTTCAAAGAAAGCAAAATTTCGAATTCAGAGTTTAAGCTACTTTCAGTCCCAACTAAACACTCAAACACGATCCTTAAGCATGACTGAACCTATCTGTAATACGGTGAACTGACTTTATTTGAAATGTGCGGATAGCATGAGTCGCCACCGACTTTTATTTTATCCAATTGGAAAGGCTAAAAGAACAGAAAAAGACCTTTAAAAAGATTTTGAGTTCGGGGGGTAAGTTATACAAAGGGAAGGTGTAAGGCACCCTTTGCATCCATGGTTATCCATGGGCTCTTAATTGCTTAGCTTACTTTGAAAATGTTTGAATTGTTTGAAAAGCGGAGTGTGAATAGTAAAAACTTTGAAGAAGAACTTTAGCTTGTAAATAAGCGTAGTCTTTTTGAATTTGACTTTGGAAAAGAGTGGGAAAAAAGTTTGAATTTGAATTTTGAATTGAGCAAGCAATTAAAAGCTACCTACCCTAAGTTTGAAAAATCGTTCTTTTAGCTTTTCAGGGCGAAAGGGTCTATCCATACCATAAGAGAGTAGGAAGCCTTTCAATTGGATGTTTAAGGGTCATCGAGAATAATCGTTCGCCATAAGACTGTCCCATGCCATAAAGAGGGCAGGTAATCTAAGGGAAGGATATAATAGTCATTTAATATTTGTAGGCATCATGCGAGGATACCTTAGCAATTGGGACAATTATTCTTTATAAGGCAACCTCGAGGGAATTTCAATAACTTTGAAGGCAACATTGCTTTAGGTATCCTCGGAATCGAGGGACTTTGACTATTTAGCATACTTAGAGGCAACAAGGCAACAATATAAGGCAACAGGAAACAAGAAGGGTTACCCTAAAGGTGTGTGGGTGCACAATCATGTGGTTAACTTCGATGACATTTACCTTGTAATTAGGTGATCTACGTTCAAGTCATAGTTATCACTCCCTAAATTACTAACCATGCAATTAAAATAAAATAAAGGCAGACATAAAATTTCCTACGCTATTACAATAAACACCTGCGGGAAAAGGGGAATAAAAACAGAAAATAAGAGAGATGAATATTTAATTTAATTATCTTGAGCCTCGATCTTCCTCGAACCCTTGATTGACTCTGAACATCTGAGAATTTAAACGGAAAATAATAAGGGTGAGTGTATTGACTATTCGAGGCAAACCCTATTTTGGGCAAAAGGCAAAAAGTAAAATAATATTTATATAAAATAAAATAAGGATTGGAAACTTAGCTCTGATGGTGCATAGTCGGAGGATCTTGGCTAACCCTAAAAAATGAAGAAGAGAAAGGTAGAAAACTTTTTGTGGCAAATACAAGGCATTGATAATAAATAAAAGAGGAATTATGTAATTAAAAATAAAAAATAAATATATAAAAAAAATTAGAAGACTTAGCTTTTGGTCGGGCGAAGCGCGTGGCTGAAGAACTTGAAATAACCCTGAAAATTTGCACCAAGAAGAGAAGAGGTTTTTAGTGTATAAATGATCTACAATCCTTAATTGATTAAAGATCTACAAACCCTAAAAAGAAAACTTATTGTGACCTACAGGGTTTGTAAGGCTAAAATATGGTTTTTGGATAACACCTACCAACAACAGTGATTAGTTATCATGCTAAAATAAAATCAGGGTTTAAAACAATTGGTTTAAACACGAAAATGAATAATTTGAGAATTTAATAAAATCGAAGGTTCGATTAAATAAATTTAAAAGGTCATGAAAAATATTTATTTAATGAATAAATCACATGTTAAAAATAATTTTTTTAAAATAATAAGAAAAATAAAAAAATAAAAAAAATAGAGAAAAAAGAAACTAGGTAAAAAGATTTAAAAATAAAATAAAAAAGAATACTTAGCTGGGATCTAGTGTAATAGGTCTGTGAGGGAGCATGGTGGGCGTCCACTTTGATTCCTTGGATCCAGCTACAGCATAGCATCCATTGGCCAGAATATGGGGTGCACCGTGTACAAGCATGAAGGTGAATCGCTGGATCTGCGAGTACACATTGGTTAAAAAACAAATAGCCTGGGTCAAATTCAAACCCAGGTCTTATAGCATTCCCTCTTCTCTCTCTTGCCACTCAGACTGCACTAATCATCTGATGAATATACTACTTTAAAACAATAAATATAAACAATAAATTCAATATTCAAAGACAATTCAAACCGGGTCCCAGCGCCATAAGTGAGCCAATCGGAGCAGGAGAGAGACATGGAACAGCGTTTTCCTTCCTATTTCCATGAACATGGCGCCTGCACAAAACGTGATTAACGAAAATAAAGCCAACCCAGATTGACTATATGGAACTTTGCAAATCCAATGGTCATGTTTTCGTGGCTTGAAACGGTCTGTATATACGAAACCGAAGCTATCCTCATTCATGCCCTAGCCATGGTGATTCTGTATTCTTGCGTCAAAGCTTCGTTCTAAAGGCTCTAATCTGCCTCTAACAATACTAGAAACTTATGCAAAACATTAAATTCAATGAAAAAGCACCAAAATACGATGAACAAGAACCAAAAGTGCATGGAATACTATGAACATGATGCGCACGTTTTACACGTTAGAGGACCTCAATAATGGTCCTTCCTCACCTCATGATACCTTGGAAGCCGAATAGGATTGGTGAAAGGCCTTGAAACTTGTTGGGATGTTGTACACGAATTCACCTCTTTCCTTGCTATTTTGGCAACTTTGAAACCCTTGTCTCTCCACCAAGTTTCGTCCCCTCCCCATTAGGTTTTGTTATGAATATATAGAGGAGTCTTTTAGGGTTGGAATATTGGGCAAAAGATCATGTAATTGATGAGAAGAAAATTGGAAAATATTTGATTTCAATATTGCTCCAAATATTTCTATTTTTGAATCTTCTATTTTTTGTGCATATTTTCCTTTTAATCTCAGCCAGTGAATGAAATTTACTCAGATTTTAAATAAAGAGAAGGATTGATTCCATATATATATCATTATCTCATGATTTATTTGATTTTATTTGACTTTAAAAGATTAAAATCAAATATAAATAAAATAATGTCATGAAAATAATAATTTTTGATCCTTGGGCTCCCTTTAGGCTTAAGATTTCGTGGACAACTCAAATTTATAGGCCCACCATTTAAAAGTATGAAAGTCATCACTTAGGATTTCATGCATTTTTCCAAATTTCACCCTACTTCTGTCAATCATAACTCGTTCATTTTTTATCAAATGATTGTGTTCTTATACTTTTTAGAAAGCTCAAAGAGTCCTATAAAAGCTCCTTTTGGTTTCATCTTAATTGAGTTTACCATGTTCAAGTTATGAGCTTTGAGAAAAAATGACTTTTTGCGATTCTTTAAAAGGACATGTAATGTTTTGGCTCATATCTCTTATGCGGAAGCATTTCTGGATCTTGGATCCAACATCAAAGTGGTAGAGAATTGAATTTCCTTGAGAATGAACTTTGGTTGAGGAATTTCTGATAAAGTATGAGAGAGATACGATCAATCAAAGTTGGGTTGACTTTTAGTTCAAAACCCTGAATTAGTAACTTGGACATTTGATGATTTCGGAGCTTTCCTTGATAAATCATGATCAATCCTTGATCAAATGATGAATTATACTTCATAATGAGGATGTTGACCAAAAATCAAAAGTTTTAACTGTGGTTTGACCATAGTTTGACTTTTAGGTCCACTAGTCGATTATTTATCGTTTAGGCCATTGAGTGAGAAATCTTTTGAATCAGAGCTTGACACTTGGCATGAGGATTCTTTGAAGCATATATGAGTCCATGGAGTCCATTGGAGATATTAGAACCTGACTTTTATTTGAGAACAACAAAACTCTAGTTCAGAGGCACTTGTTTATGAGATAGGTGGCTTTGAGCAATTGGAGATCTTTGAGCATTTGAAAGGTGAAATGAGATGGGAAAATTTTGGGGTATGACAGCTTTCCCTGTTCAATTTTCTTATATCTGAAGATGTAGACTGGCATGTGTGCCGTTCGGAATCTGAAGGTAAAAGAGGATTGAACACTAGAATACCAAGAAATTTGCCCTTACTGATGATGAAGGGACTTTTCGGATATGGGCTTGAAGATGCGATCCAGGTGTTTTGAAAAGATGTATGATTGAGATGGGCTTGAAGATGCCATCCAACTTGATATACTTGAGAGTCAGAATGCGCCGTACGTTAGACTGTTTCTGAGGAATAGACTTAGGTTGAGTCATACGTTAGACCGAACCAATTTGCATCCGTAGATGTCTGGAAGGCCGTGCGTTAGGCTGGAGGATGAGTCGTGCGTTAGACTGATCCAATTTGCATCCGTAGATGTCTGGAAGGCCGTGCGTTAGGCTGGAGGATAAGTCGTGCGTTAGACTGATCCAATTTACATCCGTAGATGTTTGGAAAACCGTGCGTTAGGTTGAAGGATAAGTCGTGCGTTAGACTGATCCAATTTGCATCCGTAGATGTCTGGAAAACCGTGCGTTAGGTTGAAGGATAAGTCGTGCGTTAGACTGATCCAATTTGCATCCGTAGATGTCTGGAAAACCGTGCGTTAGGTTGAAGGATAAGTCGTGCGTTAGACTAAACCCAAATTGCACCCGTAGATGTCTGGAAAACCGTGCGTTAGGCTGAAGGATGAGTCGAGCATTAAACTAAATCCAATTTGTTGAGAAGTATTGAGAAGTAGTTGTTGGAGATTGATCGTGTCAGCGTTGTTCGTGATGAGAGAAACGGGTCATACATTAGACCATATGTGTTGGAGGGTGTCAGAACGAGTCATACATTGGACCATATCTGAGGAAAGATACCAGAACGAGTCGTACATCAGACCATATCTGGCAGTAGGACGTCAGAATGAGTTATTCATTAAACCATATCTGAAGGAGAATACCAGAACGAGTTATTCATTAAACTTTATCTGCAGGATAGTACCAGAACGAGTCATACATTAGACCATATCTGATGAAGGATGTCAGAACGAGTTATTCATTAACTATATCTGAAGGATAATGCCAGAACGAGTCATACATTAGACCATATCTGACTGAGAATACCGGAAAGGGTCATACATTAGACCATATCTGATTGAGAATACCAGAACGAGTCAAATATTAGACTATATCTGATATAGAATGCTTGCTCGTTAGAATTGATAATTTATTCGATGATGTTTTTGGAACGTAAAAAGGCTTGTCAGAATGAATCTTCAGCTCGATTATATCTGAGAGGAATGCTTGTCGAGGCGGAACCTGAAAACAAAGTTAGAAATATGCAACGTCATGATGCATGTGTTATATGACGAGTCTCTGTATGTTTATCATGAAGTAATGTATGCAATGTATGAATATGTATGTGATGTATATGATATTTGACTATGACTTATGCTATTTGGAGTATCTCGACTGAGAAAATAAATCTCTAGATCATTATGACTCTGATGACTGATCTTGTTTTGAAGATACACAGCTGGGGATTTATGATTTTGCTTGGGGGTGACCAGTAGCTTGATGTACCCTGGCTGGGGATTAGAGATATTAATAAACCATGGTTGAAGAAGAGAAGAAGGCCGGGGAATCGACGGTGTCGAAGATGTGAACTCTGTTGAGGAGCTATGTCTTCTGTTGGACGAGAGCATTTGAAGATATCTTGTTAATGATTACTCTGTGGGGATATGATTTTGTGAAACCGGCTCTGTGGGGAGACATAGGTGTCTTGAAAGTTGCCCCCAGACACACCACTGGACTTGCATGGATTTGCCCCAGCTAGTAGGGAACTTTTGGACAGATTCGCCTCACGAGGATTTAATTAAATGTGCACTATGGGCGACATGCCCCTAGTAACCATAAACTTAGGATGATGCCCCTGATTGTTTTAGCATCCTTGAGAGATTCTCAGAATCTTAACTTGAATGCCCCGGATTGATCGGGAACGTGCCATGCCCCTTGTATACGTAGGATACACTGCTTCTTGGAGTAATCTTTGCTGGCCGGGATAACTTTGAGTCATTAGTCATACCCTGTGCAAATTCTTTCTGATGCTAACATTTGAAATTATGTTGCAGAATATGCTTAATAATGAACTCATAAGATGCAATGCATACGTCTGTCTTGAGTTTTTTTGAAAAACATTAAAACTGGAGATGTAAAAGCATGATACTTATAAAAACATGATGTTTGTAAAAAAAGAAAAATCAACTCAGCATTTGTGGTAAGCCTTAAGGTGTCGGGATACCTTTGTTGTGACAGTATGCTTTCGAACTAACCACGCTTCAGTTAGGACTTTCAAGGGTTGTAACGCGGCTTGGTTCACGGTTCAAAAAACAAAGGATAATGGCTCAAAAATTTCTTTATACCCATCCCCTTCTTCGTGATGTTCTTCGATCCTATGCTCAGTTAACTTTGCGTTTCAGCTTTAGCAAAGCTTGACGTCGTAACATTGATATTTGATGATGGATAAAGCAACAGGAGTTTGTTTGGACAGGCAGTCATCCCTTTTGTAATACTTTCTTTTGTCGAGGATTCATAATGACCTCTTTTGAAATGTTTTCTTTTGTCAAGGATTTGTAGCCACCTCTTCTTTGATTTTGACTTTTGTTATCCCTAACTTTTTCCTGAACTGTTTGTTTACAGTCAGCGGGATATTTTTTGATTTTTGATAAGTCTCCTTCATAGGTTTTGACTTAACATCTTTTTTTCTTTTTGATGGACATTGACTGTCTGACTTAATGATTGCGGGAACCCATCATTATTTGTATAAATAACAGCTAGTATAATTGAGTTAACAGAGTAACTACCCTGCCCCAGGTTATGATTAAGGGTTTTAAATTGCACAAGAAAGAAACTTCGACACCTTAGGCTCAAAGGGGTTTACGAGGGGTTAACATCCTTATATCTCCACTGTTTAGGAATTGAAACAATGCCTGTACATCGTCAGCATAGTCTGTTCAAAAGCATCACTGTATGAGGTTGCGTATCATTTTCGTCATCCTCCCTTTAAAGGCTTACAGCTTAGCAGGAGTTGAAATATCATAAAACATATGCAAAGTAAAGACGCAATTTAAGACGAGTGATAGCAAAATAATTTATTCAAGACAAACATATGCAATGCACTGATGATGATTATTAAAACAGATAATGTCTATCATAAGTCGAATGTTTAGACAAACAGAAAAAAGAAATTGCAACTGAAAGTAAAACTAATGATCTTAAAGTCCACCCTTCTAGCCATCCACAGTGTTAGCACTCTTGTTGTGATTAGGCATGGTTGCAGGAGAGTCGAACTCAATTTCTCCAGCGTCGATCATATCCTGGATTTTGTTCTTCAACGGCCAGCAATCATTAGTGTCATGCCCAATGCTGTCGGAATGATAAGCGCATCTTGCATTAGGATTATATTGATGAGATAAGGTATTGGGCTTCAGAGGAGGATCCTTTAAAGTAATTGACCCTACTTTCAGCAACTGTTGTACCGCTTCAACCAAAGTTATGTTGATCTTTGAGAATTGTCTTTTAGATGCGCCCTGTTTACGCTGGTTGCCCCTTTGTCATATCAGCCCTTGATTAGAGGCTAGGACTACTCCCACAATATTGGATTCATTCCTCTCATTGTGCGCTTTCTTTGTGGTATTAGAATATGTAGCCACTTGAATTTTACCGCTTCGGATACCGCTTTCAACATGTTCCCCAATCAGTATGAGTTCAGTGAATCCAGATGATGAACTTCCCAGCAAATGACTATAGAAAGGACCAGTCAGTGTACTCATAAACATATCGACCAATTCTCTGTCTGTTAAGGAGGGTTTGACTCTTCCAGCTAGATCTCTCCATTTTTGAGCATACTCCTTGAAACTTTCCTGGGGTCCCATAGACATGCTTTGTAGTTGCATGCGAGTTGGTGCGAGGTCAGCATTGTATTGGTATTGCTGGTAGAAAACAACAACCAAATCTTCCCAGGTACGGATGTTGGTACTTTCCAGTTGATAGTACCATTCGAGTTGAGTTCCAGATAAGCTCTCTTGGAAGAAGTGGATCCAAAGCTTTTTATCAACAGTATGAGGTTGAATCTTCCTCACATATGATCTTAAGTGCAGCTTATGACAAGAGACTCCGTCATATTTAGCAAAAGTCGGAATCTTGAACTTCGGAGGGATGACAACTCCAGAGATGAGTCCTAGTTCCTCAAAATCCAGCCCAGGTACCTTCTGGATCTCTATGGCTTTCATACGTTCTTCAAGCAGCTTGTATTTGTCATTAGGATGTTCATCCTCATGATGATAGTCCTCTTCTTCTTCAGAAGGTTTGGCAGAACCATGATTATCAGTTTTGATACTAGCTTCATCATCTTGCTCATCTTCGTCATTGTCCTCGGAGACTTCAGCTTCCCTGAGTTGCAAGATCGGTCTAAGCTTCTTCCTCAGAGTCTTCTTGCCTTTCTTCTTCTTCTTGGTAAGAAGGGATTTCAACTCATCTTGCCCCTTGGACAATTTCATGATCAGAGCTTGGAACTTGGCATTCTGAGCTTGGAGATTCTTGACAAATTGTTCGAGATCCATGGTGCTGAAATAAACAGCGAGGAAGGATGAGAGACCTATCGTAAGAAACCTGTTATGCGATGTTATGCATGCAAATGCAATATTTTCAAGGATCTTTAGGAAATTTAGTTTGCCACATTTAGACATTGAACGAAACACAGCTTTATCTGAGGAACGTCCTTCCTTGAGAAATTAAGCTCACCATATCGAGTGGGTCATCGCCTCTGATTCGGGATACTTCTGTTATTTGAAGGTATGTGGCCAGAGGAAAATAAATCCTCTTGCCCCTTGCTAGGTACCGAGTCTTTGAATAGGAAGGTATGCGGCCAGAGGAAAGTAAATCCTCTTGCCCCTTGATTAGGAAATCAGTCCTTGATAAGAGCACCTGAAATTGTGCGCCCTAAATCCATAAGATCCTTGAAAGGGTTAGTTAAGTCATGTTATGCTTATGATGTCATGATGTCATGATGTTATGCGAATGCAGTTCATTAGGCACAGCGTGAGATAGTAAGGGCAAATAAGTCTTTTAACAAAACCTGCAAGGAAACAAAGGTTAGTAGCAAACACAAACAAGTCACACAAGTGCCCTTAGGTTTAGAGGCTTGCATGAAGTTCGTAGGTAAGTACCCTCCCCACTGAAGTTAAGTTGGTTCATCCTGTCCTATATAAAGATCGGGTTCTAGGGAGCTCATATCATTGACCTTTCTCGAAGGCGCTTATCTCAGTTCGGTAATCGAATCACCAACCGAGAAGGTCCTGAAAGTCCAGTCCATATGAGTGTAGCTTCGAGTATCAACCAACTTCAGTCGGAACCAAAGCTAGCCACCTCGCTACTTTCTAATAGGCCATAGTCAAGTTCAACTAGGGTTCTAAAGGCAAATTAGTGCTTAATGACACCACGCAGCAGCCAAGTGTTTCCTCGAGTCAGATCCCAAGGAACACCAGGACAAACCAATGTGTCACACTAACGATGGCCACCATCTCAACCACATCAGTATACGCTGTGCAGTCTCCTTGGTCTCATGCCATTTACCTAAGGTACTCAGATCCGGGTTAGGATCTTTCACACAAGTAAATACCCAAAACAGCCTTTAAAAATAAAGCAAACAAATCAAACAATTTTAAAGTGAATCCTAAACTTTAAGGTAACCCCTCTTTTTAATCGAAAGCATCCCCAGCAGAGTCGCCAGTTCTGTAATACGCAGAACTGACTTTATTTGAAATGTGCGGATAGCATGAGTCGCCACCGACTTTTATTTTATCCAATTGGAAAGGCTAAAAGAACAGAAAAAGACCTTTAAAAAGATTTTGAGTTCGGGGGGTAAATTATACAAAGGGAAGGTGTAAGGCACCCTTTGCATCCATGGTTATCCATGGGCTCTTAATTGCTTAGCTCACTTTGAAAATGTTTGAATTGTTTGAAAAGTGGAGTGTGAATAGTAAAAACTTTGAAGAAGAACTTTAGCTTGTAAATAAGCGTAGTCTTTTTGAATTTGACTTTGGAAAAGAGTGGGAAAAAAGTTTGAATTTGAATTTTGAATTGAGCAAAAGGGCGAAAGGGTGAAAAATCGTTCTTTTAGCTTTTCAGGGCGAAAGGGTCTATCCATACCATAAGAGAGTAGGAAGCCTTTCAATTGGATGTTTAAGGGTCATCGAGAATAATCGTTCGCCATAAGACTGTTCCATGCCATAAAGAGGGCAGGTAGTCTAAGGGAAGGATATAATAGTCATTTAATATTTGTAGGCATCATGCGAGGATACCTTAGCAATTGGGACAATTATTCTTTATAAGGCAACCTCGAGGGAGTTTCAATAACTTTGAAGGCAACATTCCTTTAGGTATCCTCGGAATCGAGGGACTTTGACTATTTAGCATACTTAGAGGCAACAAGGCAACAATATAAGGCAATAGGCAACAAGAAGGGTTACCCTAAAGGTGTGTGGGTGCACAATCATGTGGTTATCTTCGATGACATTTATCTTGTAATTAGGTGATCTACGTTCAATTCATAGTTATCACTCCCTAAATTACTAACAACGCAATTAAAATAAAATAAAGGCAGACATAAAATTTCCTACGCTATTACAATAAACACCTGCGGGAAAAGGGGAATAAAAACAAAAAATAAGAGATATGAACAATTAATTTAATTATCTTGAGCCTCGATCTTCCTCGAACCCTTGATTGACTCTGAACATCTGAGAATTTAAACGGAAAATAATAAGGGTGAGTGTATTGACTATTCGAGGCAAACCCTATTTTGGGCAAAAGGCAAAAAGTAAAATAATATTTATATAAAATAAAATAAGGATTGGAAACTTAGCTCTGATGGTGCGTAGTCGGAGGATCTTGGCTAACCCTGAAAAATGAAGAAGAGAAAGGTAGAAAACTTTTTGTGGCAAATACAAGGCATTGATAATAAATAAAAGAGGAATTATGTAATTAAAAATAAAAAATAAATATATAAAAAAAATTAGAAGACTTAGCTTTTGGTCGGGCGAAGCGCATGGCTGAAGAACTTGAAATAACCCTGAAAATTTGCGCCAAGAAGAGAAGAGGTTTTTAGTGTATAAATGATCTACAATCCTTAATTGATTAAAGATCTACAAACCCTAAAAAGAAAACTTATTGTGACCTACAGAGTTTGTAAGGCTAAAATATGGTTAGTGGATAACACATACCAACAACAGTGATTAGTTATCATGCTAAAATAAAATCAGGGTTTAAAACAATTGGTTTAAACACGAAAATGAATAATTTGAGAATTTAATAAAATCGAAGGTTCGATTAAATAAATTTAAAAGGTCATGAAAAATATTTATTTAATGAATAAATCACATGTTAAAAATAAATTTTTTAAAATAATAAGAAAAATAAAAAAATAAAAAAAAAATAGAGAAAAAAGAAACTAGGTAAAAAGATTTAAAAATAAAATAAAAAAGAATACTTAGCTGGGATCTAGTGTAATAGGCCTGTGAGGGAGCATGGTGGGCGTCCACTTTGATTCCTTGGATCCAGCTACAGCATAGCATCCAATGGCCAAAATATGGGGTGCACCGTGTACAAGCATGAAGGTGAATCGCTGGATCTGCGAGAACACATTGGTTAAAAAACCAATAGCCTGGGTCGGATTCGAACCCAGGTCTTATAGCATTCCCTCTTCTCTCTCTTGCCACTCAGACTGCACTAATCATCTGATTAATATACTACTTTAAAACTATAAATATAAACTATAAATTCAATACTCAAAGACAATTCAAACCGGGTCCCAGCGCCATAAGTGAGCCATTCGGAGCAGGAGAGAGACATGGAACAACGTTGACCCACCAATACATGAGGGATACGCAAGCGAAAAGAGGAAGTCCTCATTGACCGGCGAATCGGAGGGCACCACCAGCGATGGTCACTATTCACCTTCTTCCTCATGCGTACCTGCGGAATTACTTGCGTCTTTTGCTGTGTAAATACCTGCGAATTTTTCCTTCTTATTTCCATGAACATGGCGCCTGCACATAACGTGATTAACGAAAAATAAAGCCAACCCAGATTGACTATATGGAACTTTGCGAATCCAATGGTCATGTTTTCGTGGCTTGAAACGGTCTGTAGATACGAAACCGAAGCTATCCTCATTCATGCCCTAGCCATGGTGATTCTGTATTCTTGCGTCAAAGCTTCGTTCTAAAGGCTCTAATCTGCCTCTAACAATACTAGAAACTTATGCAAAACATTAAATTCAATGAAAAAGCACCAAAATACGATGAACAAGAACCAAAAGTGCATGGAATACTATGAACATGATGCGCACGTTTTACACGTTAGAGGACCTCAATAATGGTCCTTCCTCACCTCATGATACTTTGGAAGCCGAATAGGATTGGTGAAAGGCCTTGAAACTTGTTGGGATGTTGTACACGAATTCACCTCTTTCCTTGCTATTTTGGCAACTTTGAAACCCTTGTCTCTCCACCAAGTTTCGTCCCCTCCCCATTAGGTTTTGTTATGAATATATAGAGGAGTCTTTTAGGGTTGGAATATTGGGCAAAAGATCATGTAATTGATGAGAAGAAAATTGGAAAATATTTGATTTCAATATTGCTCCAAATATTTCTATTTTTGAAACTTCTATTTTTTGTGCATATTTTCCTTTTAATCTCAGCCAATGAATGAAATTTACTCAGATTTTAAATAAAGAGAAGGATTGATTCCATATATATATATCATTATCTCATGATTTATTTGATTTTATTTGACTTTAAAAGATTAAAATCAAATATAAATAAAATAATGTCATGAAAATAATAATTTTTGATCCTTGGGCTCCCTTTAGGCTTAAGATTTCGTGGACAACTCAAATTTATAGGCCCACCATTTAAAAGTATGAAAGTCATCACTTAGGATTTCATGCATTTTTCCAAATTTCACCCAACTTCTGTCAATCATAACTCGTTCATTTTTTATCATATGATTGTGTTCTTATACTTTTTAGAAAGCTCAAAGAGTCCTATAAAAGCCCCTTTTGGTTTCATCTCAATTGAGTTTACCATGTTCAAGTTATGAGCTTTGAGAAAAAATGACTTTTTGCGATTATTTAGAAGGACATGTAATGTTTTGGCTCATATCTCTTATGCGGAAGCATTTCTGGATCTTGGATCTAACATCAAAGTTGTAGAGAATTGAATTTCCTTAAGAATGAGCTTTGGTTGAGGAATTTCAGATAAAGTATGAGAGAGATACGATCAGTCAAAGTTGGGTTGACTTTTAGTTCAAAACCCTCAATTAGTAACTTGGACAGTTGATGATTTCGGAGCTTTCCTTGATAAATCATGATCAATCCTTGATCAAATGAAGAATTATACTTCATAATGAGGATGTTGACCAAAAATCAAAAGTTTTGACTGTGGTTTGACCATAGTTTGACTTTTAGGTCCACTAGTCGATTATTTATCGTTTGGGCCATTGAGTGAGAAATCTTTTGAATCAGAGCTTGACACTTGGCATGAGGATTCTTTGAAGCATATATGAGTCCATGGAGTCCAGTGGAGATATTAGAACCTGACTTTTCTTCGAGAACAACAAATCTCTAGTTCAGAGGCACTTGTTTAGGAGATAGGTGGCTTTGAGCAATTGGAGATCTTTGAGCATTTGAAAGGTGAAATTAGATGGGAAAATTTTGGGGTATGACACTATCCAAATTAATTTCAAGCTTTGAAACTCACTGAATCGAGCACTATAGCTCACGGTTTGTTCAAACCAAAACCTACCAAAATATAATCATACATGCATGTTTAACAAGATGTAAACATATATTTGAGTTTAGTTTGATGTTCTGATCATTTCTGGAAGTTTAATTGAGGTTTGGATGCTTGTACACGAAGTTGCCATTCTAGGGTTCTTAAGCTCCATTTTAGGATTATTCGATTTAGGCAAAATTAGGAGAAACTAAGGGCATATTTGAACTCAGGGGACAATTTTAAGTTGAACCATGGTCTCCTAAATAATTTATCTTGCTTGTATGAAGTTTTGACATGTGCAGGTCTTGTAGCTACGGACGAAAACCGTCACTAAAGGCTTTACCTACAGTTGCAGAGCTTTAGCCACGGAAGAGAGGAAGAAGATGATTAGGTGTCCCCATCTCATTGGCTGGAAAACGCGCGCGTGTATTTTTAAATCCAACCAGACTCTGTGCTTGCCATCCACGCATGTGCCATGTGCCCTCAACATCTGAACCATCAGATCAACTTGCCAGCTCATCCAACGCTTATGACATGCTAGTCCTTACCATGGACTATCCAGCCAACCACACTTGATCATTTTTTTTTATTTTCTATTTTATTTAGTTTTCCTTGCAAAATTATTTAAAAATAGTTTTAAAAATCAAAAAAATATAATAAAAATATTCTTAAGTTGATAAAATAATATATTATTTTTTGACATAAAAATATGTTTTTTTTTATAATTAAAATATTTTGTTTAATTAATTAGATAATATTGTTATATTTATCTTTTAATTATTTCTAACCCATCAAAAAAATCAGAAAAAATATTTTCATTTATTTAAGTTAGGTTTATATATTATAAACTAATTTTGTACATATTTAGAATATTTTTCTCTTTAAGTTTAATTTATGTGTATAATTATTTGTATAATTATATGTTAATTAACTTAATAACATGAAAAAAAACAATTTCAAAAATCCTAAAAATTTTTAATCTTATTTTAAAATTAATTGACACACAATTTGGACATATTTTAGACTTAATTTTTTTTTTAGGTTTAAATTTTATTTCTAATTCCTAACATTTTAATTAAATTAATTATGCATTAATTTTAATTAAAATCAACCATCCAAAAATCCAAAAATATTCTCCCTTTATCTTATTGATATTTAAAATTCATAGATAAGTGTATAGGTTGTCAAATTCATGTAAATAGCGTAGTTTACATTTCTCGCACAATCGATGTAATAGCGTAGATTTATTTTCTACACTTTACATTCCGCATTTTAATTTCTGTACATATAAAACTGCGTGTGTCAAGAATAACAATTGAAGCGCTAGATCACTAATCTCAAAGAAAAAATATCTGAAACAAAACACAATCACACTTGCACCTCTTAGGGTAATCCCTGTTACTCTTTCAAAAATCAATTCTACTGTTTCAAAGACGATTCAAATAATTTCTTTCTGTATCCAGTCAAAGAAAATTTTCAAAAAAGAAATAAGAAAGGACCTTATAAACTTAGGGTATACCTCCTAATTGCTTGCTCAATCAAAAACAACAAAAGCTTTTCCATATCACTGTTTTTCCAAAACAAAACTTTCAAAAAGACAAACACTTTGTATATATCCAAACAAGGATCATTACGAAGTTAAAAACTTTTTTCAAACCATCAAAACATCGTTCGAAAGATAAAACACTTTGTATACATCCGCACAAGGATCATTACAAAGCTAATTCTTTACAAAAGTATTTAAAACCACATACAAGCATTTCAAAGCAAGACAAATGATTCAAACAAGTGAGCTAAGCAATTAAGAGCCTATGGATAACCATGGATACAAAGGGGTGCTAATACCTTCCCTTTGTATAACCTACCCCCGAACCCAAAATCTCTTAAAGGTCTTTTTCTGTTTCTTTTATAAACCTTTCCTTAATTGGATAAAATAAAAGTCGGTGGCGACTCTCTGATTTTCACAAACTCAAAAATAAAAGAAGAGTCAGTTTGTATCCCACAAAAAACTGAGGCTTACAGGGGGTCATCAAGCACCTTTGTTTTAGTTTGTATATGATATGCTAACTAAAATATAAAAAAGAATTTGCTTTGTCCTTTTATTTGTTTGTGTTTTTTAGGTACTAATTCAGAGCATCTACCAAAAAAGGCATTTTTCAGCAAGCAATCAATTGCACAAGTAGAGCAACCGATTGCACTCACTTGTTTTGCACCAGATTTGCCTTTTATCTTCTGTGCAATTGATTGCACCATTAGAGCAATCGATTGCACCCACTATTTTTCCGCTAGATTTGTGCTTTTTGAAGAGGAGCAACCGATTGCACCATTAAAGTAATCAATTGCACCAGTGCAAAATGTGAAAAATGAAGACAATTTTCAGCTTTTGAGGAGTGTGTCACTATTTTCATGCGTGGGATGAATGTTCTAGATTGCATAATCAATTCTCTACATCATGTTGATCAAGTCATATCATGTTCCCTCACTTGATGACATGTGCATCATTGGATCATAATTTTGGCTCCAAATTTATTTACCAAGCCTAATTTCATTTACAAAGCCTAACTCCAAACCACCATTAATCCCAAGGCTAAATCCTATAAATAGAGGCCTCTACCTCTTCATTCAACAAGCTTTGATAGCCAAACTTACCTGCTAAAGTTCTCTTGAATTCTTTTTCTCTCAACTCTCTCCAAAAACCACCTCACTCAAAGTTCATTTTCGTAAAAGTTAGTAAGATTCACATTGAATCTTACTAAGTTTTGAACTAAACCTTCATCCTTTCACTCTTTTCTTTCATTTGTTCATCATCAATTTTTGAAGATTAAAGCATTGTTGTTTGTTCTTGAAGTGGATTTGAAGTTTTGAGCAAGAAAGTGGTAAATCTCTAGATCCATTCCATTCTTCAAAATGTGATCTATTGTTGATTATGTTTGCTACACCTTTGGTGTTATATTGGTGTTATTTGCTTTTTATTTGATGGATTTTCGTGCAAAAGTTTATCCAAGATCACAACGTGTTTGGTATAATGTTTAAGCAAGTTTTCTCCCTTTGATTGCTATTTTTTTTAAAATGCATAGTGCATTAGTTTGCTCTCTTTGTGCAATCGATTGCAAAGTTGTTAAAATACGCAGATTTTAAAAAACTGAAGAGGTGCAACCGATGGCACCACTGGAGCAATCGATTGCATGCTGACAGAATGGTGTTTTTTGCCTTTTTTTAAACTTGTTTTGATTCTAACTCCTCTTCTACTCCTTTCTTTTGGTATTTTCTTTAAATCACAAGTTTAGAGGTCTAATTCCTCTCCAATGTTAATGGACTTAGGGTGTTGTTAGGATGAAAATCCGAATCCGCAATATTAAGTGATTGAACTTGAAGATGGAAGGAACTTTTGAATGTGGTTCCATCTTTCATTTCTTTTTATTTTGGTTGTTGAAAATCTTTAACATATTTGGAATTCTTTTGGATTCTAGATGAAGATGAGACTGCTACCTATTTTCTTTTCATGCAGTATTGCTTTTGGAGAACGATTTATATATCGCTTCTCTCGCATGCATTAGCACAAAAATTGTTGACCGGCCTCGTTGTAGGGTGGCTTCTACATAAGTCACTTGGAAATCTTCTTAACATAGCGCAATATTTTATGTCCCGAATAAAAAGATCCAATATGGCAGAGATTGTATGCGGTTGGTTTAAGACTTATGGAAGTTTATCGTGTAGTCTCTATGATTTTATCAAGCTTCTGATGAACTTTTATTGAATTTAAACCCTAGATCATCATTCACTCACCATCGGTCTTCATTACTAATATTTTGATGATATACTTGACAAGTTTCAAGATGGTCATCTTGCTAACTATTAACAATTGACTTTAATTTCCGCATTCTTTATTATATCGCTCTTTACATTTTTCTCTTTATGCTTTATTTTATCATTCATCATGTTTATGTTTATGTTTCCGCTATTTTCCCTTTGTCAATTTGGACGTATTGTTTATGTTTCCGCTATTTTCCCTTTGTCCATTTGGACGTATTGTTTATGTTTTCGTTATTTTCCTTTTGTCCATTTGGACCATACTCTATTTTATGCCAAAACATTAATAAACAACTTAAAACGATAAAAAACACTTAAGGCTCTATGGACTATTGGTTACTATCCCGAGCATTTTGGAGACCTGGACCTTTTGGACTTAGCACCTTTGGACCTTGTTATTCTTTTGCTATTTTGTCTGGCATTGAGTTATTGTCTGTTTGTGTGTGAAGGTATTTCCTCGAAATTCCTTGATGGTTAATTCCAAGGCAGTGTGATAAAGAATTCATCTATACACCGCCGTTACTCTGCCCGATTTTCGTTAGAATTTTATGATGTGTTCCAAAGATTTGGTGCAAGTTAAAAATGACCAGAGTCGCCACTAATATATTTATCCCTTCAAGGGAAAGGAATATCAGAAAACCTAACTCGGATAAGAAAAAAGTCTTAGGACCAGAGAACTAGGTACGGGAGTCGGTTACGGAAGGGGAAGGTACTGGCACCCCTCACGCCCGTCGTACTCGACGATATCCATCTATGTTTGTTTCTATCTAAAGGGTGTGTCTATGTCTAAAGCCTACATGCGAATGAATGAAAAAGAAATACGAGGAAAAGAAAGAATACTTATAATTGTTCTCGCTTAGGCCCCGAGACCCAATGCCGACG
The DNA here is from genome assembly GCF_029867415.1 of Vicia villosa. Taxonomy (NCBI): domain Eukaryota; kingdom Viridiplantae; phylum Streptophyta; class Magnoliopsida; order Fabales; family Fabaceae; genus Vicia; species Vicia villosa. Next base: position 29,044,072 of record NC_081186.1, on the reverse strand, counting down.
TATCCTTTTCAGGAATCAGAGTGTCGTAGTTCGGCTCACATGTTTTTGTTTGTTTTGTGTTTTTTATTTGAACAGAGGTTAAGGTCACAATCCATGATGCTCGACCCTGGAAGACTTACACGCCTAAGTATGGAATGGACTCAACTTGTTCTTAGAAGAAAAGAAACATTGGTTTGTGTTTTTTAATTGTAAAGGGATGATGATTAATTCCCACCATGGAGTCACTCATCATCTTTCTACTTTGTTTTAATATTTGAACCTTTATTAGGTATTTTGGGTGTTTTTTTAATTAAGTACTTTTTAAAGGGAATTGTTTTGCGAGTTGAATCACATAAGTGTGTATAAATGGTGTCGAAGCAGATCAGGGAATACACCCACTCACTTCTCTTTCATTTAGGTGAATAATGATGTGCTTTGCCTCTTTATTAATTAAGTGTTTTTGAAGTTGAAAAAGGAAAAGAATATGATAAGGGGGGCTAGCCTAAGAATGATTCTAACCAAATGATTATTGTTTATGTACAAGGAGTGATTCTAGCCTAAAGTTATGTTAATAGCTACAAGTCCTAAAATCTAAGGGAACATACAAATAAAGTCACAATCATAAGCAAAATCAAGTAATACAATGATACAAAAAATGGCATAAAATCATGAAGTAACAAGTCAAAATATAATACAAAAATTGATTAAAAGGACTATTATTATTGTGAGATTTTTATGGAAAAAATGATTTCTAATTAAAGCAACAAAACTAGATTGGTAAGCCTAAAAAAGAGTATTTTTATTGTGTTTTCATTATTAAAAATTAAACTAAAGCCTACAATCTAACAAGAGAAAAATAGTATTTTTGTCGTCTCTTTTTATTGTTAGAACAAGATTTGTTCTGATCAATATTCTTAGTTTTGATGATAACAATGTATATGAATTTTGTATGAGATAATGTGGTACTCTAATCCTATGCAATTTCTATGTCAGGAATCATATAAAGAGTATGCACAAAATCAGCGCAAGAAGCACTGACTCAGAAGGTTCAGCATCCAACATTAGAACATGGTCTGGGCAGACATCAGAAGATGGTCAAGCAGAATCAGAACATGGTCTATGGAAGCATCAGAAGGACATGAGATCAGAAGCAGAAGCACTGAAGTTCTCATGGTATCACGCTAAGAAGCACTTCAAGGTCAGAAGACAAGAAGATGCTCTGCACCAAGCTGTTTGACTCTGATGATATTCAAATGTTGTTTACACAAACATCAGATCAGAAGCAAGTACAAGATGGCAGGCTACACTGACTGACAAAAGGAACGTTAGTAGCTATTAAAGGCAACGTCAGTAGACACAGCGAAAGCAAGGCTCGAGGTAGTTGACAAAAGAGTGAAACATTAAATGCAATGCTGTACGGATCACGCAAAGCATTAAATGCTCCCAACGATCATCTTCTCAAACGTCTATTGTAACACCCCGAATTTAATTAATTGGTTAATTAAATTATTAAAGGATTTAAATATTGGATTTATTCGAATTTGGATGGTCGGTATTATTTTAAGAGGCATATTTGGATTTATTAAGTTAAAGTCGGATTTTAGTCGGATAGTTGGAAGAATAATATTAAGAATAATATTATTTATTTATTGAGATGTCTATTGAAATTTTCGCGTTTTGGGATGATTTAGTCGGTATTAGTTCAGGATAGCGGATTGACATTTAATCGATAATTTTAATATTTTTAGTATTAGAAATATTAATGAGTTATTATTTAGCGTTTTGGGAATTTTCTGAGTAATTAAGATTAGACCAGAAATATGAGGCATTGAGTAATAAGTCGGTATATTAATATTGTAGATGTTGTTGATTGGCTGTAATTTTTGGTAAAACTCATTGTGTTTCTATCTTGTCAAATATGGTGTCATGACATGCATTCTACTGTTGTGAAGTTTTTCTTATGCAGGCCTTTACCTGATGTCAAGGCCGATGTCATGACATTCGCAGCTGTTACGTTCTTTTCTGTTACTATTTATGGTTATGTGATCTGATAAGATCCTATGCGCTTTATTTGGAAATGTTGGATTCTGATCTGATTCAAGGACGTCTTTGATGGTTATTATTTTTAGTTCCTTGATTTATGGAAATTAGTTTTATTAGGTTTAAAACTAATTTGGATCCAAGGCCCAACTGCTGCGTTTTCTGAAGGCTATATATTTTACGAAGAAGCTGCAGACCAGATTAGGGTTTTTGTATTGAGAAGCTTTAAGAGTTCTTTGTTTTAAGTTTTTGCGTTCTAGCCTTCTTGTAAGCCAAACAATCATCATGATGATTGTCTTGGTCTAGGTGTTTTGGTTTGAGTTGTAAGAAGTACTCGAAGCTTTTAAGCAAGAGTACTATTGTACTTGATTAAAGCTTTTAAGCACGATCAAGTTGTGTCCTTGAAGTGTGTCTTCTTTTGTTATTCGTAGAGTGTTTTTCATCACTGCTGTGATTGAGGGGGAGTGAGTAGGATCTCTAATCTAAGTAGTTTTAGATTGAAGTTGCATTGGGTAGATATTAAGTGAAAGGAGTAATCTTGATCTGTATTACCTTTAATTGATATTACTTATAGTGGACTTCCTCCCTGGCTTGGTAGCCTCCAGATGTAGGTGTGATTGCACCGAACTGGGTTAACAACTTTCTTGTGTTGTTATTCTGTTTACTTCTTGTTCATTTGTTTAAAAGCATTCAGATAGTAATGTCGTGACATCCTGTTCGACATCGCGTGTCTGAGTCTAGAATTTCAATTGGCATCAGAGCAGGCACCCTGCCTGTTTTTACTGGGTGAGATCTAGGGACAGTATTTTCTGGTACTATGGACAAAGAAGGTGGTGGATTTGTGATTAGACCACCCATTCTGGATGGTTCCAATTATGATTATTGGAAACCTCGCATGGTGGCTTTTCTGAAATCCGTGGATAGTAAAGCATGGAGAGCTGTAAACAAAGGATGGGAACATCCTGTCATTACTGATAAAGATGGCAAGAAAACTCTTAAACCAGAGGAAGAATGGGACAAAGATGAGGAGGCATTTGCGCTTGGCAACTCTAAAGCTTTAAATGCTTTATTCAATGGAATTGACAGGAATATATTCAGACTAGTACATCATTGTGAACTAGCCAAAGATGTCTGGGATACCCTCAAGACTACTCATGAGGGCACCTCCAAAGTGAAGATGTCAAGACTTCAACTGCTAACTACGAAGTTTGAAAATCTAAGGATGAGAGATGATGAAAGTATTCAGGATTTTCATATGAATATACTTGATATTGCTAATACCTCAGGAGCTTTGGGAGAGAAAATGTCTGATGAAAAGCTGGTGAGAAAAATCCTTAGATCCCTACCTAAGAGATTTGATATGAAAGTTACAGCTATAGAAGAGGCACAGGACATCAGCAAAATGAAGGTAGAAGAGTTAATTGGATCTCTTCAAACCTTTGAGATGGGGATCAGTGACAATTCTGAAAAGAAAAACAAAAGCATAGCTTTTGTGTCCAACTCTCAAGAAGAAGCAGAGGAAAGTAGAGAAGAGAATCTATCTGAATCTATAGCTATGCTTGGTAAACAATTCAACTAAATAATGAGAAGAATGGATCAGAAGCCAAGACCTAATGCCAAGAACATCTCATCTGACACCAGTAGATCTTATGACTCTGGCAGAAGAGCAAAACCAGAAGAAAAGTACAATCACAGCAAAGGGATTCAATGTCATGGATGTGAAGGGTATGGACATATTAGAGCTGAATGTCCTACTTATCTCAAGAAACAAAAAAAAGGATTGTCAGTCTCCTGGTCTGATGAAGATTCTGAGAGTGACTTTGAAGAAGAATCAGCCAAACATGTCACAGCCCTTACTGGGGTTTGTAATTCCGATGAAGACTCTAGTGAAGATGAGCTAACCTTTGAAGAACTGGCAGCCTCCTACAGAAAGCTGTGTATCAGAAGTGCTGAAGTTTGTCAACAAGGTGAAAAGCAGAAGAAATACATAGTTCAGTTGGAGGCTGATAACAAAGGACTTAGTAAAACTATATCTGAACTAAACAGTGAAATTATCATGTTACAATCCAAACTTGATCAGATGTCAAAATCTGTAAAAATGTTGAACAGTGGCTCGGATATGTTGGAGGAGATTTTGCAGATTGGAAAAAGTTCAGGAGATATGTCTGGTATAGGATTTGTTGGTGCAAAGAAACATTCCCAAGATAGTAGCAGAGCTAAACCTGAAACTGAGATGTTGAAACCAATGTCAAAACATGTGACTCAACATCAAGACAAAAGTAAAATGAAGAGAAAGTATCAAAGATGGAGATGTCATTACTGTGGAAGATTTGGACACATTAAGCCCTTTTGCTTCAGATTATATGGATACCCAGATCAAGCTCCTTACTACAAACCTAAGCAGATCATGCCCATCCAGAAGCAACAATGGAAACCTAAAAATATGGCTTTAATAGCCCATACATCTCTTAGAGTTTCAGCCAAAGAAGATTGGTATTTTGATAGTGGATGTTCCAGACACATGACTGGAATCAAGAATCTGCTTGTTGATATCAAGAATCACTCTACTAGCTATGTAACCTTTGGTGATGGAGCTAAAGGAGAAATCAAAGGAGTTGGAAAACTAGACTGTTCAGGAGTGCCAAATTTAGAAGGTGTTTTGTTGGTCAAGGGCCTGACTGCTAACCTCATAAGCATCAGTCAACTCTGTGACCAAGGATAACAAGTCAACTTCACTAAAGCTGAGTGTGTGGTTACTAATGAAGAAAAGGAAGTAGTAATGAGGGGAGTCAGATCCAAAGATAACTGCTACTTGTGGGTGTCCCATGAATCCAGCTACTCAACTGTATGTTCTAAAGAAGAAGAAGCAAAGCTGTGGCACCAAAAACTTGGCCACCTTCATCTAAGAGGTATGAAAAGGATTATTTCTCTAGAAGTTGTGAGAGGAATTCCTAAGCTACAAATTGATGAAGGAAGAATATGTGGTGAATGTCAGGTAGGAAAACAAACCAGGATGTCACATCCAAAGGTTACACATCTGACCACTTCCAGAGTTCTTGAACTGCTCCATATGGACTTGATGGGACCAATGCAAATGGAAAGTCTTGGAGGAAAGAAATATGCTTATGTGGTTGTGGATGACTACTCCAGATACACTTGGGTAAACTTCATCAGAGAAAAGTCAGATGTGTTTGATGTTTTCAAGGACCTGTGTCAAAGAGTTCAAAGAGAAAAAGAGAATGGTGTTGTGAGAATTAGAAGTGATCATGGAAAGGAATTTGAGAATCAAAAGTTTGCTGATTTCTGCTCCTCTGAAGGAATACATCATGAATTTTCATCCCCTATTACTCCACAGCAAAATGGGGTTGTTGAAAGAAAAAATAGAACCATTCAAGAATCAGCCAGAGCTATGATCTATGCTAAGAATCTTCCTATCTACTTCTGGGCTGAAGCCATGAATACTGCTTGTTATGTCCATAATAGAGTTACCTTAAGAAAAGGAACCTCTACCACCCTATATGAGATCTGGAAGGGAAGAAAACCCACTGTCAAATACTTCCATGTGTTTGGTAGTAAGTGTTACATTCTTGCTGATAGAGATCACAGAAGGAAGATGGATTCCAAGAGTGATGAAGGGATCTTTCTGGGCTACTCTACAAACAGTAGAGCCTATAGAGTGTTCAACTCAAGAACCAGAGTAATAATGGAGTCCATAAATGTTGTGGTTGATGATGTCCACAATCAAGCAGATGTCACAGAAGATGTCGGAACATTCTGGGATATTACAGCTGAAGGATCTACAAGAGAAGATGATT